>NC_054840.1:33010359-33280359 GCF_018345385.1 Vulpes lagopus | reverse complement strand
TTTCTTGAGAGGCCTAACAATAATTTACTTGTTCTCGAGACACAAAATGATGTTAGTAATTAAGTAAAGAAAGATCGCACGTGAGCATATTATTTTGACAACAATATAGAGATCTCCGATGCCTGTGATGTGGAATTTGCTGGTGGCGTTTTATTAGCGAATGCGGCATCGAGCACACAATGGTGGAGCAGTGAGGTCATTCGCAGAACGCAACTGTGCACACACAGCAGTTAGATATCGGAGCATGGGTGGCACAATTAAAAACCCAAGCGCATCCGTTTCAAAATGGAATTGCCCATGATGTGATGAAATTGTTCTTTCTTTCCGATGCCTCTGCCTCTGTCTGATTGAGCCAGGAAATGTCGTGGAGGCCTGATAGCCCATTGCCGAAACTAACAAAGAACTCTTTTCAGCATTCTGGGTGTGGGCAAGTCGGGGATCCAGCAAACTTACTCTGTGCCTGCAGACTGTCTGCAATGTTTGTCATCCTCACCGCATCTCTCTACAAATGTTTTTTTGTTTGCGTTTCTCGGTTGCCGAGTGATGATTAATGGCAATTTGCCGTCCTTATCAAAGGATTCTAAAAGCAGAATGACGATTTTAATTTTACATATTCAATCCGTCGCTTTGCTAGATGAATGCAAAGCCGTTCACCTTTGCATATTCACTGAATTCTGAACGGGCGCGGTTCAAATGGTACGGCGAGCTTTAAATCTGCAAATTAAATATTAGGTGCCCCCTATAGTAATACATTAAGCATGATTGGCTTAGGTAATGCCGGGGAGTATGTGACAGAAATTATATCAATCCAATGTACCTGTTCTTCGGTTTGCTCGCCCACATTTTATTGTGAAGACTAGCAGATGAAAAATACAACTGTTTGCTAATAGGACTCACATCTTGTTACGGTGCTGGTTTTCCTTCTTCCGTAACTCACCATGATTACTTTTTTAGAAGCTTTCACTTTTCCCCAGCTGATGCTCCTCTAGTTAGGCAGCATTAATGACACTTCAGTCATCCTGGCTTTCAAGACGAGTCCTTCCACGGCGAACAGAGAGTTGACATTTCCTGACATTTTCCCAACTAATTACAGGACAAATAATTAAGCATGTTCTCGTATGTAACAAATGAAGGCAAAAGCCGTCTGTCAAGGTTGGTGATTGATGACACTCCGGGAGACTTTATCTGATGGGTCCTGCCATGCGATGGAGGGGAAGCAAATTTATTAGAATGAACAATGCAAATTCTGAGTCATCTTATCCAGTTATGCGCCAAAGCAATATCCATGTCAAGGTGAATGTGACAATGAAAGCAAAATATTTGCATTTTGTGGAGCAGGTTGAAGGGGAAATCAGAGGGAGAAGATGACAGGCCTAATTATTTTGGCTCATACAGGCTAGGACAGCTGTTTCTGGTGTCCGGAACAAGGCTGTCACACAGGTAACTAAATAGGTCTGCATATAAGTCTGTATCCAACACTCCTGAGATGTCTACCACTAATGACCAACGCTAATGTTACTGCCATCCCCGAAAAACAGAAAATGTGTCACCGCGCACCTTCTGTATGGCAGTCAACATTTCGCTACATAATTACTTGTTAGTGAATTAATTCCTATCTGTCAGTGTGTATGCCAGTGTCATTTTTAGACCATTACAAAATTATGCCATCACTATAGCAACTGCAAGCACAGTTAAAAGGCAAAAGAGTTCAGATACCCAGGAAAAGTGCCTAGTTAGGCAGGAGATAATAATGTAAAATCCAAGTCGTCACCTTCATGCCTACCACCCTAATTTTCTTTATTTGAATTATGTGTTTGATCAGCGATGATGAAACAATGATTTCAGGTTTCCGATTTTAATCCGAGATTCACATTTCCCATAATTAAAACCACAGCCTGCAACAGCATGTCTCCGAAAGAAGGGCTGTCCCCACACTGTCAAGTCAATTAATTGGGTGCTTAGAAGTGACACTCGGAATTCAGAGTCCCAGTCCTGGAGCCTGTATGCAGATGGGGATGCGTGCAGATGCGCATGCGGATGCAACACGCCCGCCTCCCCTCTCCGGCTTCAGGGGCCAGGAATCTCCATGGAGTCTGTATTCAGATCCCTCCCAATTTTCTTCTGAGCCGAGCGTGCACGTTCCGCTCGTTCCTAAGGGCTGCCATGCTGGGCTTCTGGCCGCCTTCCCGCTCAGCAATTCAAGATGCCATCACTGACTCCATCACTCCTGGCTTTATTCAAATCAAGACACTACAGGATTCAGATTCTGTCTGCATTAAGAACAATCGGCAACCTTTTGGACTCCAAATGCCCCCAGAGAAATACATTTTAAAACAGAGAGAGAGAGAGAGAGAGAGAGAGAGAGAGAGAGCAGGAGCGGGAGGGAGAGGGAGGGGGAGATGAATGGATTATGAGTAACCAAAAAAATTAAAATAAAAATGCAAAACCTTTGAATTTGAAGTAGGAAATGTACAATATCCTATAGGAAACCAAATCCATGTGCATTGATTTTTTCTCTTTTAATTAATTAAAATGTTACCAGGCTGGAAATGAACAGCTCCGCTAAGCGACCCACACGAATTCATCATGTTTGTCTGTAAAACAAGGTCACTTTTGTTAAGTGCAAATATTTTACTGGTAAATGTAATGATGTATGGCAGACGTGTGGCTCAAAATGGCATCGCTGGGCCTCGATGATTCAGTGAAAAGATTCTGTAAAGAAGAGGGGATCTGAAAACCAGAAAGATTCAAATAAAGCAGGCAGTTCTTTGGAAACACCACTGTTTTATTGACGGCCACCCTAATTTTTCTGTCTCAGGCTGGCTTATTTTTAACCCTCCAGGGTGCAGCGGGAGGGCATGGATGTTTCAAGTGTGTTCAGTCGTCTGTTGTCTGGTGGTGTGTTAACACCACAGGTGGGAAGAGATGGGGAGTAACTTCAGATGCCAAAGGCAGCCTGCCCAACCAGCGAAGGTGGAACGAGACCGAATAAGATGGGAGCGTTCCTCAGGGACCCCCAGGAGAAGAGAAACGAGAGCCGCTCCCCCAGCCAAAGGGACCACCCAGCTGGTCGCCGTTCCCAGTTCTCTGGCCTCACCTGGAAAGGAAGGCACGTGGCTCTGCCACCCGGACCATCTGGGGCAGCTGGCCGGAGCTAGGGCAGCCGATGTCAGGCAGGCGACAGCCGGACCCCCAGGCAGCCTCTCGGACATGACGGCGGCGCGGGCTGGATCCGGGCTCTGCTCCGCAAGGGTAAGCCCGCGGCCCCCAGGTACCCTGGAATCCCAAATGGGCAGAAATCAATAACTTCCCTGGAAAGGTCTCAGCGAGTGCTCCCTTCTGACAGTGCCATTGGCAGCTGTTAACACAAAGGCAACAAAGAGTGGCTCAGTCTCTTCTCGATGCAGACCTGATGTTGCGTATTTGCTGTGGTGCGCGGGCACCCAGGGTCGGACCCCGGAGCTCAGGGCACCCGCAGGCCTGCTCAGCGACGGGCCCCGAGCGCCCGACCGGGGAGCACAGTCCTCATCTGATATCTGCTCTACTCAAGTTCCACCCGTGATGACGAATCCCAAACCGGTCAATCTGAAGCCAAAGTATCTATTATTTGTCAACTGTGGAAGGACAGTTGGCGATGGGCGGAGAGAGTCGAGATCCTCCCTGTGATTCAGAAACAGGTTTTTAGCCATGTAAATACTACGGTATCTTGATAGAGATTGTATACAAATTTGATACAAGGAACCAATGAGATAGTTCCTGTCTAATGACCCTAGTCAATCTAATTAATGTATTCTGCTACATTACATTTTAAGAAGTGACCATTGTGTAATACACTTTGAAATATGCACAAGCTAATGGGATAAGATACAAAAATTATTATGCTGACGGTAAATCATATTACATTCCTAATAAGCATTAACTAGATAACTAGGTCAAAGCAGTATTATCTTAATTGATTTTTCAAAAGAAACCTGACAGAAAAATGTCAATGCTCGAATATTTCTTCATGCATCATTAAAACAAGATTGGCTTTTAACAAAAGAAGAACCCTTCACAGAATTGATTCTTGCTTCGGGCTGCCTGCAAGTGAGTGTATTACATAAAAATCTATACAGGATATTAAAACAACAGCGCTCTGCAAGACAGTTACAATTAAAAGCTGACACCCCCCACCACCACCATGTGTCGGCCACAGTGGCTTGCTAGCGAATATGTGAAAAGTCTTCCTAGCCAACGCGATCAGTGCAAGAAAACCAGACACGACTGCTCTGGGAGGGAAAGACATGGATTCCAGGAGTTTCTAATTAGAGCAGGACCCCTGTCACTTACCTATTTCACAACTCGATAGTCCGGGAACAGTCACACAGGAGCGTCCGGGAAACCCGCCAAGGGTACCGGGTCTGTAGCTGAGCGTGCAGCCTACGGGGCTCCAGCAGAGCCGTGGATCATGCAGCCGCCCCTGCAGATCATGCGAGACGGGGCCGCACTAGTGTCCCTGCTCTCTGGCAGGGAAGGGTGATGGCTGGCGGTGCCAGGACGACAGTCTCCTGCTGCAGTGCCTGCCACTGCTGGGGGACATTCCCTGACTTCACAAGGGGTTAGGTGGATCCAGCTCTTGGGTGGCCCTTTGCACTGGAGTTGGACGTGCTTAGCAGAGACCCCGCTCCTGGCAGGAGCGCCCACCTGACCCTTGTCCTGAGGACTGCCACCTCCTAATCTCTGTGCTGCTTCTTTGAACTGAAGCCACATCATTCCATTTGGCTAAAATGAGCACACAAAGCAAGAGGTGCACTGACTCTGTTTCTGACCTCCAAAGATGCCCCCCAAAGTGCGTACGGCACAGCACAGAGCCTGGCCAGGCCTCTCCCAAGGGAATAACCTGCCAGGGGTTCCTCTGCGGAAGAGGGGTTCCGTTGGTTACATATGAAGCTTGCTCTCGAGCCGTGGTGAAGGTTTAAACACTTCGAGGAAAACATACAGGTGAACTTCAATACTGTTTGCTGTCGTTGCAACCATAGGCGGCAGGTATGGATGTGTGTCCTGAAAGTGCCCCGTGTCTCCCCCGCATGGCCAAGCGCCTCCCTCTCTTCCTCTGGGGGCTCCTCAAACTCCAAACCACTCTTGGTTACCTCATTTATTCTTTGGGCGTTTTTCAGCTCGAATACCCTGTGCACGCACATTTGTTCCCAGGCGCAGACCCGCAGAGCTTGGAAGGCGAAGGCATCCATACAGCAAGCACTCGGGGATGGACAGTTGGCCTCACTCAAGGGACCTCTGTCTTTGGCAAAATGATCAGCAGCTAAAGACCTAAAGCGACTCTTTGTGAAGAAGGGATCTGTTGGTCAGACAAACATGGCCATGTACCGATACTGGGTAATTTGGTGCTTTGTGGGGCAGACTTTCCAATCCCCCAACCCTGCTAACCAATGTTTATAACCTTCGTGCATCTCTCTTCCCTAAGAAACCCGCCCGAGTACTTTCATTAGCAGAAGACCTTCCAACTACATATAGCCTAGGTGACCTGGGAGGCAGGGGCCACACAGGGGTTGGGGAGACCTGCCAGGGAGGGGCAGGCAGCAGAGGGTGAATGGGCAGTGTTTGGGCAGAGCAGTCCTGATTGGCAGGTCAGCTAGGTTTCTGCCAGGATGATCTTCTAGACATCTGCAATGTACCCCTTTAGATAGCATTAAAACTTTTTCATAGGATTTTTCTTCTGTAATGTCTTGCCTGAGTCCTTGCTATTATTATTATTGTGCAGAACACACAAGTCAGAATCCCATCTCTTCCTGGACACCCCCAGAACTACCTGTTGTGGAGAGGCTGTGGAGTGGCAGGCCCGGGGATAGAATGACGAGGACAGCCTCAAGCCAGGCAGTGCAGGGACCTGGGCACCCCCTGCAGGGTGCCCACCCATGGAGAGAAGGTGGTGTCATGGGGAGACATGTCTTCGTAAAGAAAGAAGTTCTCTAGCAGGGCTAGGGTCGAGCGGCCCTGTGGATTGAGCGGGATGCCCAGTAGCTTCATCCCCCCAGGCAGCAATGCCTTGTGGAATCACATGTCTCTGCTGGGGGATAGCCACTGGCGGGATGGGCATCTCACTGCCTTAGGGTCAATCCCATGTATGAGCTGAGGGAGCCCCGGGAGGCCAGCCATGGCTGAGGTAACCCAGGCTCACTGCCCCGCAGGCCACGGGCCACACATGGACTTCACAGGAGGCTTGTTGTGGGAGACAATAGTGCTTCCATCTCTGCGTCTGGTGGGAAGGAAGGATGGAGCCCGAAAACTCCCAACCACATTCTGTTGGGCCACAAATGCCCACCACCAGCCCCGTGGGAAGGGATGTCCCAGGACCTACAGCCTCTCAGATCTAGGCTGAGATTTCACCTTGAACACTCTGCTTTCCTCCTCCCATGAGCTATTTCCTCACCTCCGGATTGCAGAAAGTGAGGCTTAGCTTCAGGTTTGCTGAGGGAAGTGGGCTTGTAGGGAGCAGGTTCACCATATGGTAGGAACAGGTCATGATCCTTCTTGTGCCTCACCACATGGCAGTGACCACTCCCAGGAGCCTGGCCACCCAGCCCGGCAGCCTCGGGCCCTGCCACTCCCCTCCACACCTGCCAGACCACTCTGTACCTTCCCTGTCTGCCCTGTAAACTCGTTGCTGTGGATGCCCTGGCCCCAAGACCCCTGAATATGCCCCCGGAAGCCCCATCCATGTGTCCCATGCAGCTCTCCAATTGGTCGTTAGCCTCTGCAGCCCTGACTAGGTTCACACTCTGATCCAGGGAAGATATCCCTTCACTTCCTTATCGCTATGTTGGATTTCCTACTGATCATATAATGGTGATCATGGATTCTTCTTCTCATCACAGATCAATCTGAGTCCAGGACAAAGCTCTACTCTGTGTTGAGGGTCTACCCAAATAGCCAAGACCCAATAGTTAAGCAATTTCAAGTGCAGAAAAATTGTGCGGTTTATGTCTTACAAATTTTCAGGTTTCCTAAATAAAATTATATTTTGAAAGTATGAAACAGATTTGTTTTAAGTTCTACCAAGTTGATGTGTAGAAAACTTACTAAAAATACAACTTGACAGAGATAATCAAGTATACATACATTAAAGTATTCATTTAATTTATTTATAGATTAATGCACAGAAACATTTGCATTGAAGGTCAATCCTTCAATCAAAACATATTCCCTTAATAGGGCTCACATGTCTTTAACTGCTTTGGGTTTTTCCAATTACCTTTTGAGAAAAACTGAGTAGTTTTTAAAGTTCTTCACGCAGGCTTGTTGAGTGGGGAAGGCCAATCAGAGGAGCGTCTGTAGCTTGATCACCTTGCTTTATGTCTATTAAGGCAAATGTTACACACATATAATTACCATTTATCAGCGGTGGTAAGTTTGGGTGTTTACAAATCCACCATCACTTTCAATGTCCATGGTCCATATGTCAGGCCTAGAGTAAATGAGACTCTAGGTTAATTCTGAGTTAATGGAAGCCCTTGTATAGTCAGGGTCTGGAGATCACCTATCCCAGAAAGCTTCAGGATATTGCCTGGGCCCGTGGTGGATCTGCTTCCTTGGCTGTCACAAGTGATCTAACATAATATTATAATACTAAATCAGGCCCCTGAACACTAGAAAATTGTGGACTGGTATCACATATCTACTAAAACATGCAGATGACTTATTTTAACTTACCGACATAAGTCAGGTACCAGTAATAATAGCAAGCTGTCCCGGGGTCCACACTTCAGTCTTAAAGATTTTTTTTAACTTTAACAGATGGTTACTATCTTCATGAAGGGTCTCTAACACATGAACATTAGTTGAATGGTCCAAAAAAGTAATAATCTCCACTCAACTGTAATAGTTATTTTATTTAGATATACTCGCATATTCTAAGAGCTTTAGTATAAAACAAATGAGGTTGAATGATTATGTGATGATAATCTGTGTGTTGTCAGTTTGTTCCTTTTGAAGTATGACTTCCAGTGATGATACATATGTGAATTATTGTTGAATTGGATGGCGATGTAATGATAAATAGATACATCACATTTAGCAGGATAATAACTGAAGTACTCAGTGATGTTTTACGCACACACTCCCTTCTAGTTCCCTGAATACTGCTCAGCCCCAGATGCTGATTTCCATGCCCATGTCTCAGGGATCAACAGCAGACCCAGGGAGTGAAAAGATGCCCTCTCTTGCATTTCAATGCTTTTGCATCACATTGCAGAAAATGTTATCCTAAAAATTAAAACTTGAGACTGAATTTTGAACATTTGAGGATAAGCACCAAAGGACTAAGGCATAAGTGTAATGCCAACAGATTTGACTTCTGACCACAAAACAGTCCAAAATAAAGTTGACTTCTTCTCATTCCAAACGTGAAGTATGAATGAAATATAATTAGTTGATAGGACACATGGCAGGACTTAAAGGGGAAGTCAAATTTGCAGGCATCATGCAATAGACCAGAATACAAGGCCAGAGTGACAGGTGTGGAGAACACCCCTGAAGTGCATTAGTCCCTGAGACAGTCCAGTCCTGGGGCCCAGCAGCTTGGACTTGGCACACCCATCAGCACAGGAGAGAAGGCCATTCAAGACAAAATGCATAGTGGAGACTCTGGCATAAAACGAGGACCCTGAAAGGGCAATTCACTACATACCCAGAGTGGGAATAAACCTCTAATCCACTCCCAGGAAAGCTGCAAGGAAGGTCATTGCCTGCCTTTGGCATGACTTAGAACTACCTCCCTCCCAAGAGAAAAAATTCCAAGCTGTCACCTTGAGTGAGTGGGTATGAGATTTGAATTTACACTACTCTTTGTGGTGCGAGGTCACCATGCTAATAAAGTAAAATTATGTTTCCATACTGCTAAAGGTCGTGGAGTCCCAGGTGAACACATCATTGTTCCATAACATTATTTGCACACCCCAAGATGTTTGTAATTATCAGAGGGAAAAACTATCACTGAGGAAGAGAAAAGTAAACTCATAATAAAAATTACAAAATGAAAAATCACCAAAAGTCAAAGATACACCAAAGCAATTAGAAGTGTCAATAAGAAAGCAATCAGAAAGAGATAAATATAAACATAAATAAATATATTTAAGACATAATAAATATATTAGAGACATAAGAAAGAATGAAATACTCTTGAAAAATGGAACACTAAGAAAGAAACACTCTGAGGGTGCCTGGCTTGTTCGGTCAGTAGAGCGTATGACTCTTGATCTTGGGGTTGTGAGTTCAAGCCTCATATTGGGTGTGGAGGTTGCCTAAAAATAAAATCTTGAAAAAGAAAAGGGAAAGAAGAAGAAAGGAAGAAAGAAAGAAAGAAAGAAAGAAAGAAAGAAAGAAAGAAAGAAAGAAGAAAGGAAGGAAGGAAGGAAGGAAGAGATTCTAAAAAATAAACAAATAGAATCTCTCAGAATGAAAAACGTAAGCATGGATAGTAAAAATAACACATAGCAGCCTGAACTTAAGTGAAGTTGTCCCTGAATGAGTAAATGCCATCAGTCCTCAGGTTTTCTGCTTGCCAAAAGAAAGAATAAATATTCTTTTAAAGAAAAGTAACAAAATTCAGAACCTATCAAATAGCTTATTCACAATGTATGGCATTTATGCAAAAATTACCAAGCTTGCAAGAGACAGTACATGATGAAGTAAAACCAAGAAAAATATTACAATAGACTCACAAGCAATGGAAACCTTGAGGTCATGGGATAGGCACTATAAAAGATGAATAATATATTTAAGAAAATTTAAAAATATGAAAAATAAGATCACACACTGGAAAATCTCACTAGGAGAGGAGAACCAAAAAGAAAATAATAGAAATAAAGAAATTTTACAACTAAAATATAATAGAAACTAAGAAGTCAACTGACAGTAAGTTTCAGAGTAAAATTAGTAAAAGAGAGAGAAAAGAGAGCTAAACTCCTGGAAGATAGATCTGTGGAAATCTTACCTTAAAACCCAAAGAAAGAGGGACATGAAAACAGAGAAAAGGATAGGAATAACAGATAAGGTACTGCGGCAGAGGCTAGCAAATTTGTAATTGGAGACTTCAAAGAGAAAAGAAATGAGAAAGAAAAAAAAATATTTGCAGAGATACTAGCAAATTTATGAAGAATATGAACCCACGTATTTTCCACCTCTAGGGATCACAATCAGGATAAGGACAAAAAGAAGTACACCTGGGAAATTCATGGGAACACACTAAAAACTAAATCCAAAGAGGAAAATCCTGGCACAGGATCAACAATAAGGCTGACAGCTAACTGTCTGAGAGAAGCACTGAGCAAGAGAGGCCAATGGAATCTCATGAGTAAATGTGCTGGAACACCATTGCACATCACATTTCTACGCCCTACCACAATGTCCCTCTCAAATTTGTGTAAGATAAATATACCTACAGACAAGCAGAAGCATAGAGCATTCACCCCCAGTAGACATATACTAGGGCAAATATTAAAGACAGTGCTTTGGGACTCTTGGATCATAAGAGTCATCACATATCATGGCTATAGTAATAAAGGTAGAATTCTTCACAAGTAGCCAAAGAATTAAATAGGTGGTCACATATGGATAAGTGATGCTAAACTGGAAGCCAGAGAAGGAAATTTCTCAGAGGGTAGCTCAGAAAAATAAAGAGATGGAACATATGAAATATAGAGAGAAATTAAAGATATACTCCAAAGGCTAGAAGCAGAAGGCAGTCCTATTTTAAGTTGGATAAGAAGATTGTTTTAATGAACCTGCATAAAAGTAGTCTAGAATTTCACATAATTAAATGTTTCAAAATACCATGGGAATAATTTCAAACCCAAAATATATGCCTACCCAATGATCATTCCACATGTCTTCCCTGAAGTTTTATCAAATCCCCTCAGCTACAGCGCCCAGACCTGGAGCTTCAACGGAATTTGTTTCTGTCTTAAATGATCCTGTGTCCACATCTCATTCTATTTAGATCTCTTTCTTAAGTAGTTTTTGGTTTATTTTTATTTTGTATGAGACTATTGATGATTTTCTCTTGACAATTACTTGGCATGAACAACCAATCATTCAAAAATGGAGCAAGAAAGAAATTTTCAGAAACAAAGGCAAGACTGAGAATCTTCACATTGTGTCACCACAGCTGTGGGGATGTTAAAGGTCACACTTCAGTTTTATAAATTTGAACATAGAAACAGGGAGTACAAGGGGAAAACGTTAAGCATCAATGTTGGTGAACATCTAGATAAATTTGGAAACATATATTGTAAAATTAGGCTCTTGTGAATTGAAAAACTAGAGGGAAATAATATATTGAACAAAATACCGTCATAAATGAGAACATGATTAGAGCTAAACATTAAAATTTTGTTTGTAAAGACGGTGATGTTAATGATAAACTGCATAAAGCTATTCATTGATTTTACGTACTGAGATTTTGATTTTTTCTTACACAAATAGAAAAAGCAAAAAAAGCAATTAACAAGAAAAGGAGGTTAACAAGAAAGGGAAAATGAGTAGAGAAATCTAATTTAATGACAAAGAAACAAATGAAAGTAGACTCAGAGAAGAAAGTACATGGTAAATGAAAAATTTAACATAAGTTGACACAAATGATACCAAATATGTTAGCAGTGAAAATTAAGGTAAAATTAATAAATGGTTTTATTTAAAGATAAACATTTTCAGGGAGAAACAAAAGAATGTCCATCAGCATCCAATTTAAAAGTGTGGAAAGAGAAAAAGTAAAAGATGTATACACAGAAAATGCTAATGAATAAAGACATTGTAACAATATCATAACAAAAGAAAGATTTTTTTGATTAATAAAGCATATGGAAAAATAAAATCATTTCATAATGATAAAGATAGCAATTCACCAAGGAACTACAAAAGTGCTTATCTTGCATGCACATAATAACATAGACTCAGAATATACACTCACAAATATAAATACAAGAAAAAAATCCATAACCATAATCATTAAATTTAACAAAATACAAGTGGATGGAGCAAGCAAATTAAGTTGATTATAATTTTCAAAAAGATTTGAATAACATAAGCTATCAAGATTGATCAAATAAATATCCATAGAATTCTGCACCCAGTGATTAGAAAATTCTCATTCACTCTTAAATATACCCACTTTTTGAAAATTTAACATGCAGTGAAATTCAAAAAAGTGTTTAAAAGCCTGACATTTTCATGTCAGACCATTTTCTGTCCACCACAAAATACCCTTAGAAAATAGCACAAAATAATAACCAACTAAAGCATTTAGAAATTAAAAATACAAATCCTAATAATTTATTTCTCAAAGAAGAAATTACATTGGAAATTAGAAGGTATTTCAAGCCTGATAATAGTGAGAACACTTCTAGAGTGCACCAACACAATATTTAGAGGGAAAATTATTACCTTACATTCATATACTACAGAAGGATAGAGAACATTAATCAAGCAAAAAAGTTTAAAAAAAAATGGGTAGAAGCGAAGTTCAAGAAGGAAATTTAGAAAAGCAAAATAAGAATATAAAAAATATAAAAGACATTAAGAAAAAAATAACATGAACAAAACCAGTCTTTTCATTAAAAGACTAATAAAAATACAGAAGGTTGACCAAGAAAAGATTCACACTGAAATAATATATTTATTATAAAATGAAGTATAACAACAAATAAGAGTTTTTTACAATAATCCAAAAATGAATTATGTGCTATTTTATGGTGCTAGCATAACCTTGACATTAAAGCAAGAATATGAAAAATAAAAAGTAATAATAACAAAAAGATACCTAACCTTTATTAATGTACCAGGCATCATTTTACATAATTAGCTTTATAAAGTTATTTATTTAATCCTGACAACAGCACAGTGAGATAATTATTGTCATCTCCGTTTTACATATGAGGTAACTTAGCAGAGGCTTTGAATTATTTGCTCACAATCTCTAGGAACATGGGGGGGGAATGTATAGGCTAATCACTGTTGCATATAGTTATATAGTAATAATATAAAATAATGTAACTTAACATAATACATTATACTTTTATGTATATTTAATATATGTATATATAATCGTAAATAAATTTCCTGCAAATAAAATCTAGCAAGATAAGTAGCAACCTTGAAGAATTTTTTAAATAAGAAAAAAGTGCATATAAATTATGAAAAAAATGATTGATAAATTAGATTTAATTGTCATCTATAAGTTTTCACAGCAAAAAAGACTATAATCAAAATTAAAATACAGTTGACCTTTGAACAACATAGGAATTAAGGGTGTTGACCCCCTTCTGTAGTTGAAAATCCACATGTAACTTTTGATGGCCCTAAAATTAACTGCTACTCTTGACTTTACCAATAAGATAAATACTCAAGTAACCCATGTTTTGTACGGTGCATGTATTCTGTACTGTATTTGTACAGTAAAGTAAACTAGAGAAAAGAAACGGTTATTAAGAAAACTGTAAGAAAGAGAAAAAACATATACTGTACATATATTTATTGAAAGCGATTTATGTCTAAGTGGACCTGCACAGTGGACCTGCACAGTTCAAACCCACGTTGTTCAAGTGTCATCTACATAAACCACATGTTAAAAGAATATATTTTTGACCAAAAAACCAAGATTGCATCTAGAAAATATTAAAAGCCTTACAAATTTATAACAAATACAAACAATTCACAAATGAGAAAATCTTATACTTACAAACAGATGCTCAACCCCACTAGAGAAATGTAGAAGAAATGACAAGTAAAATAACAAAAAATAATATTTTATTCACAAACAGGATAGAAATATGAGAGCTTGTAGGAACGTATCTGAGCATACCCACTTTGGAGAAAAATTAGGCAACATATAGTAAAGTAAAAATTAATCATAACTGACCCAGCAATTCTGTGTCTAGAAATACATTCTAGAGCATTGATTTTCAAATCCGTGTTGCTTTGTTCCCATTAAAATAATTGTAAAATCATATTTATGTATTTTATATTATGTTTACACAATTGTAAATAAGTGAGTTGTGTTTTTAAGTTTGTTTAAAAATAATTGTTACACTCATTTTTAAATTTATCTAATGAAATTCAAATGCCATGTGATACCCATCATCACCCATAATAAAATGCAGAAATAAGCTTTCTGAATTCCTGAAATGTTATGCCGTTTCTCTTAACCCTTTAATTTATATGTCTATTCCCACTTTTCTCAAAGAAATTTGTATGAGATATTTATTTTTTGGAAATTACCCTCCTTTTCATACAGAGCTGCAAAATATATACATGTTACGTATTTTAAATAGTCTGTGCTTATAACGGTTTAGGTCATAAATCTATGGCATCCTAGAATCTTAGGGCAAAATAACTGACAATGTTCGATAAAATAGAAAATGCTAACTTACCTCCAATATATGATCCTGGCATTGACCTGTTAGCAAATAATATGGAAGCTTTTATTTCCTCTTTCTTGATATTATGGAGAATGCGCAGCTGAGACTCACATCAGGTTGTGGGTCACTGACTAAGCCAACTCTCACTGCCAAGCATGGAGAGACAATGGGGTACAAGTCATAGAGAAATTTGTCAGAGTATTAATTTTACAAATTATAATTCCAAACTAAATGATGGGAAATATAGACTAGATAGATAAGAAAGGGAGAGACAGAGACAGGGTTCAAAACCTTGCCATATGTTTTTGCCATAATGAGTTAGGGTTCTACAACCATTAATGGTTTTTATTGACACCATTGGCTGCGTTTTCATGGGAAGGCCCCAGCAGCATTGTCTTCTTAACAATAGTTTGGGAGTAGAATGGGCAGGATCATTAAATATTGATCATCAGGCCTGTTGTCTCTCTTTCAGGGAAGTCCAACACACTCCCTTTCTAGTTTTACCTTTGACATAAGACAGTGAAAGACACTAGTATTTCAAAGTGCTCCTTTGTTTGTTTCCCTAGAGGATTTTAAATCGCAGTGAAATGTGCCATGTAAGATTGAGGGTGGGAAAGAGTTACTCCCTTGTTAGTAAAGCAGAGGAAAAGAGGTTGTGAAGGGGAGCAAGAAATCCCAAGAATGTAACATGGACAAAGAACAAATCAGGCAGAAAAAAAGAAAATAAACAGCAAGATGCTGGATTTAAATACAGTCATAGAAAACTGAATTAAATATAAATGGTTTAATCTCTAATTAAAAGACAGGGACTGTCAGGTTGCATTAAAAAAACAATGCTCAAATGTGTATCATCCACAGAATATCCACTGTGACCATGTCATATACAGTTTAAAAGTAAAACCATGGAGGGGTATCTGGATGGCTCAGTCGGTGAAGCGTCTGCCTTTGGCTCAGGTCATGATCCCAGGGTCCTGGGATCGAGCCTCACGTTGGGCTCCCTGCTCCGCGGGGAGCCTGCTTCTCCCTCTTCCTGTCCCTCCCCCCAGCTCATGCTCTGTCTCTCATACTCTCTTTCTCTCAAATAAGTAAATAAAATATTTTTATAAAAAAGTAAAAGCATGGGAAATAGATATCACGTTAGCATTAATCCTTTACTAGATTGGCTATATTAGTAACAAGTGAAATAGACTTAGCAAAATAAGTATTAATAGGGACTTTTTAAAAGACATTCCACAATGATAATAAGAAATAAGGACAATTCATCAGGAAGACGAAACAACAGTAAACATGTATGCCTCAAACAACAGTGTCAAAATCCCTGAAGCCCTGACAGATACAACGGAAGGGAAGGATGAATAAGTCTGCATGTGAGTTTCAACAGTCATCTTTCAGTAACTAATAGAGCAAGTAGATAAAAGTCAGCAACAATACCAACTTGACACAACTGATATTCATAGGACATTCTACCCATGGACAGGGAAATGCACATTCTTCACAAATGCATGTAGATGCTATGCTGAACTGCCAAAAAGATTTTCAGTAAATTCAAAGGAATTAAAATCATATAGAGTATGGTCTCTGATCCAAGTAAAATTAATTTAAAAACGCATAAGAGAAAAATACAACCCGCTCTTCCCTGCCCTCATGGGCTTCCTTCCCACTTTCTGCCCTAGCCACAGTAGGCTTCTTTTCTTCTGCTGCTGGAGGCATGCTGCTTCTGAGCCTGCTGGCCTCTCATTCCCCATCTACCAGACCCCCCAGCACAACCTCATCCTTTCTAGAGCCTTCTGGCCACGACCATCTTTGATCAGGGGCGGGGGTGAAAGCAGAGGGGTGAATGTTATGGAATGTCCCCAAGAATGAGAGGGTCATGCCCAACTGACAGGGATTCAGAGCCCATTGCTGTCACTCAGGTTAAGCAAATCATTTTCACAAGTGTGGGGATGTTGGAAAAGTAGTTTCTCTGCCAGTCATCAAGATTCGGGGGGACAATATCATTGCCTGCATTCATTAGACTGTGCATTAGATTTCTAGTACATATTTACTATTCATTGCCAAGTTTGTACCCTTTAACAACATCTGTCCTATCCATCCACCCCCTAGCCCTTGGTAACTATCATTTCACTAGATCTTAATTATTCCAACCACTGAAAAGAAACAGTAATTATGTGATGTCATAGAGGTGCTAATTATAATGACAATGGCAATCATCACAGTATATGACTGTATCAGATTGGCATGTTGTACACCTTAAATGTACACTATGTCAAATATACCCCCATCAAAAAAAATGATGTGCTGTGGAAATATACAGAATTTGATGAATTGAAGAATCCAAGGCCACCCGTATGTCTTCCTGGTGTGCTGTTTCTATGGAGCCGAATCATGTGATCATATTCCCACCATTTCAGTCACTATCTCCTGTGTTAGCAGCATGCAACCAGGCACAGCACTGTGACAGGCACTCCTGGCTTGCTTTAAAATATTTATTTTGGGGGCACCTGGCTGGCTCAGTTGGTGGAGTGTGCAACTGTTGATCTCTGGGTTGTGAGTTCAACCCCATGTTGGATATTGAGATTACTTAAAAATGAAGTCTTCAAAAAATAAATAAATTAAACAAGGAATAAAATGTGTTATACATTCCACAAAAATATCAGCAATTTAACTTGTAAGAGTCTGGAACATGTAACAATTTATATCTAAAAATAGAAACAGTGCACCTTCTCCTAAATCGTGTGGGTGAATTTTGTCATAAAGCAAAACATCTCTTAAAACAACTGGCAAGATTTAAAAATATACACGTAGGGCTTTAACAGTTCACATCATATAACAAGGTTGATTTTTTTTTTCCCCACAGATGTCATTTGATTCTATTGCCTTACTATTCTACATCTAGGCTTTGTTAGCTTAATTATATTTTATACTCAACCTGTTGACACACAGTATTTTTTTCAAGAACTATTGTTGGCATTTGCATTGATTGTGAAGCCATACTGGTCACAGTCACTTATGTTCAGCTAGATTCTTCTTTATTATAATATTATAATAATGAGTGTCATTATATTGTACTTTGCAATTTTTATTCCTTTCATAGTCAGTTAGAGCATGCCTTCAGGAATCTTTCCCCCAATTATTACACAGAGATTCCTAAATCTCTAAATACTTGAGAATATCTATTACTTTTATATTTGAATAAAACTCCCATGGGTATGGAATTTTTGAGAAAAATGTCCTTTCTAGTTTCCTTCTGGTGAGTTCAGGCTACCAGGCCCTGGATTTGTAACATCCCTGTCTTCAGGTATTATCTTGAGAGACACCTGACACCAGCCTGGTTTTTGCTTTATTTTATATTTTCTCTGGGGTTCATAGGATGTTTCTTTTTCTACACATGAAAATTAAAAAAAAAAAAAAGACAGAATACGGTTAGGTCTAACCATGCTACTTTTTCTTTTGACACAATAGTTTTTAAGAGATACAGAGATCTTTTTCCAGGAAAGTTTTCTAGGTATTATACTGATATTTTGATAAATTGTTTTGATTTACTGTGATTTCTAATAAAAATAATTACCCATGTGGTAGAAATCCCTTTTTTGCCTTTGTCATTTGCTGGTTTTCAAGCCTTTGGGTTTTTTCCCCTGGACATTCTGGAAGAAGTTCAAGTCAACCCTTCTTCACATTACTGACTCAATATCCTGCAGTCGGGGCTCTCTTCTCTATGCCTCCAATAGGAATTTAAGTACAGTATTGGCTTTGGGTTTCCCTTGGCCTTTTTCTCCTGCAAGTTAACTTCTTTTATATGCATTGTCGCCCTGGCCTCTCTCCTCCTGCTGTTTCATAGCAACAGAAACTTTTTGCCCGCCCCCAGAGGAAATGTCCTTCTGCAAACCGCAGCAGCTCACTTTGAGAGGTGGGCTCCTCCTCTGGATTTGTGTGCCCATAGGGCACATCCACTGCACACAGAGCGGGTTCCAGGCACACTTGTTCACCTCTTTTTGGGCTTATTCATCTGTGAACATGGGTGAGTGGATTGAAAGCTGGGGTCGGCTCACCTGCAGAGGGCAGGTGCACACACTGTCCCTTTGGCACTTAACAGTCTCCCTCCCTCTAAACCAATCTGCATATAAATCAATATGCCTATTTGCTCAACCGGTTTCAGGGCCTCGAAAGGTCTTCTCAACCTTTGAGGGCCCTAATGGCCTGAAGTGAAAACTGTTCCTATTCCCAATATCGCTTTTCTCACTACTGTGGGGAAGCCTGAACGTGAACCCTGTGGCAAGCAAATCCTACACCACGCCTCCCCCTGTCCACCCCCACCTCCATGGCATTCTCTGCTGGGCAGACCTCTTCCTGTATACACACCTGCCCTGCTGGGCAGAGAGCAGGACTCTTGGCTGCCTGAGGACGTAGCTCCAGAGACAATGCGGGAAGACAACCACCTGGTCCCCCCAGGTAAGACAGTGTCCAGGAGACCAGAACTCAGATGAGGTATCTGGGTGAGTCGTCCCTCGTGCTGCTCTGGGCAAGGGGGTGTAGTCTCTGTCGAGGTCTGCATCTCACTTGGTGGATGACACAGGTATGGAAATCCATCTGGTCCTGGCTTGTGTTCTGCCCTTGTCTTAACTCTCCCTTCTCGGGTGCCATCGTGATTATTTCAGGGCATTTTAGAAAAGAAAATACCTCATCGTTAAATGCAAATTTATTTCTTTAAAAACAAACAAAAAATTCCCTAATGGCAAAAACAAACAACAACAACAAAACACTTTTGGAGACTATATTTGGTTTAACTAGCCCAACCCATTTTGTTCTAGGTTACTAACTCGACTAACATTTCTTATGAACAGCCAAGAAAAAAGTAAAATCATTGTTTATGATGCACAAAACATAGAAATACATATTTCTGATCCAGGGCGCTGCACCTTTGGAGAATGGTGTTTTACTCTTATAACCACCACCTCCCCCACCACGGGTGGCTCTGCCCCAAGCACACCCGCAGACTGACTGTTCCTTTTCTTGGTAAATCACCAGTCAGGGCCACCACTGGACCCTGGGACTCTCCAAGATACAGTCCATCAACATGAGCCTTACAGAGTTTCTGTCATCTTACATGAGTGTCCTCAGAATCAGAAATATATCCGTGATGCCAGATCAGACATACTGTTTTGTTTAGTTTTCTTTTGAAAGTCCATGTATCACATCCAAGTATGCAAATTGGTTGGATTTCTGACAATGTGGGCCTTTGTGTTGGTACAAATGAGAACATCCTCCCCCTTGAAACCCACAGCTCAGCTGCAGGGACCCGCTGAGAACCCGGTACCCCAATGATGAAGCAGAGTGTGCTCTGAGAGTCAGAATTATGGCAGAAGCTTCTGGAAAATCTAATTTTCCCATAAAAATTATTGAACTGTTATTTTAATTTCCTTTGCCTAATTTTCTCTTGGAGAGCCAGAGCCCCCCGCCCCCATTAAAATACATCTCATGGATGCCTCAATTATGGAATACTGGGCTATTAACCCTAGGAACAGAGTTTTTATTCAACTACAAAAAAATTTAAAATAAACGTATACATATATGCAATGAACAAGATTTTCAAGAATATTGATTCAACTAGCTTAGTTTGTTTAATATCTATGTGTAAGTTAAGCTATAGTTCTGTACATACATATTTAAAGAAATATTATTTAAATTTTTCTTTTAAATTAATTGATCATTACAAATCAATGGATTTATTTTACAAATATAACTTAACATACCCATGTGCAGCAAAGTGCATTTTACAGAGAATCAACAAGTGACGATTTATACCCCCAAATGATTGGCTATTCACAAATTATATTTATTTAAACTTTGAAATAAAATGTTAGCAGGGCTTCATTTGTCAGCAATTTGTTCAGCCAAGACAAATATCATGGCAACTTTTGAAAAAACGACTTTTTAAAATTTTTTGTTAATTCCAGACTTACTTTCCCAAAGTGACCAGACGGGTGTGTTGTGAATGCGGTGGCAGCCACAAAGCTCCAGATTCTGAGCGCTGACGGGCGCTCATGGTTCCCACGATCACCATGTTGGGATGAAGCCAAAGGAGCAGCAAGTGTGGTTGCTCCTTAACCTGGCCCTCTGCCCTTCCTTCTCAAAGCGGCATCCTGGTTTGGGGTAAGAATTTCTGATTAGGTTAATTGCATGAATGCCACCAACACCCCCAACCCCTCAACCCCCACAGCAGCACCCCTCACCCTCCACATGTCCCACACCCTACCCTCACCCCCACACCTCACACCCCCACCACCCCCACAACCCCCAAACCCCACCCTCACCCCCACTCCCACCCCCACCCACCACTCTAGATGAGCCAGCTGGTGGGCAAGCCCAGCCCGAATCAGCAGAGCCATCTGTCCCCTGTGTCCCTGACTGCAGATGCCTGTGGAGCTGAGATCCAGTAAAGCTCACCCAGACTGGGGTGCCCTGGACCAACCAGACTCAGGACAACTCCCGGGTTTGCTGCGCCCGGGTACCCCTCTTGCGGGCCACACCATCCTGGGGAGACTGACAGTCACCGTGCTTTGCTATTGGGCCACGGCACACAAATCCACCCAGGTCCTCCGGGGTCTCCTCCCGGAGACATGAATCCGGAGCAGAGTTCATGAGCACAGTAAATGCAGCAGGGCTGCCTCCTCCAGGAAGTACACCCGTGATGCTGTCAGTGGGCAGCTGCTCCCTGATAGCCGGTGTCCGGCTGGGGCGCGGCCCTTCATGCACGAGTCTCCCACCAGGCGCCTGCTCATCCGCCAGCAGCAACCCTAGGTTTTCGCAGCCGCTGTCTGTTCTCTTTGCTTCCATCCCAGAAGGCCTAGAGGAGCCCTGCGCCCCACCCGGGGTTCGGGGAGGGCCCGGATGGGGCCCCCCGCCGAGGCCTCCGCACCAGGGAACTCTGGGCCGAGGACTCACTCCTCCCTCACCTGCTTTCCACTGTGAAGTGGCTTCGTAATGTTCCGATTTTAGAAAACGCTTGTGGGGATTTAATCAAAGAACGTCTGCAACTTCCCAGCGACTATGGGAGCCGCACAGCACGTCCTCGTGAGGACTGGGAGGGCTATGACCTGGGCCAAGGGAGCACGCAGCCTGCGCCACCGGTCCCCTGAAGGAGGTGGCACCTGCCTGGGCATCGCAGGTGAAGTCCCGGGACGGGAAGCCGCTTCCTGCAGCCCCGGCCCAGGTGCAAGAGGGTGAAGGCTTGCAGGGCCGAGGGGCCCACTGGGCCAAATAGGGGCTGGAGAGGCACAGGGGTGGGGGACAGGGAGGAGACACAGGTGGCAGGGTCTGCAGAGGAGAGGCCATGAAGAGTACGGGGCGACCTGCCAGGGTTGGGTTCTGTGCTTGGAACTGGGGGCATGGGAAGGGCTGTGACAGGCTTAGATGTGTTGTTGGACGAGAGTTTTCTGGCCATAGTAGGACAGGGTGGAGCCAGTGAGAGGGAGGCAGGCAGGCGGCTGGGGGCTGGTGCAGGGGCCTGAGCAGGCCGGGATGGGTGTCTTGTCGGGGTATGACTCGAGGTGCAGAAGGCGGACAGCTTGGGGACATCCCCACCGTGGCGGTGCCCTGCCTTGTGCACAGGGCTCTGTGGGAGGAGAGACTCCTGGTCCCAACGGTCAGTGAGGGAAGGCAAGAGAAACCACAGTGGGGATGGGAAGGAGGGTGGGATTAGGGGCGAAGATGTGGACACTTCAGGTCTGTGGTTGTGAGACACCTAAGGAGAGGTGGCTGGGAGGGGGGCGGTCTCGGAGCAGAGAACTCAAGGGGAGAGGTCTGCTGGTCGTAGAGACTGTGGTCCTGGAGGTGTGCATTGTGTCAGGCTCCCTGAAGCAGGGCTGAGGCCACGGCCAGAGCCCAGGGGTGATGAGGTCGGGCAGCCCATCTGACACGCAGCCCACACACCAAACCTCTGACTACCCCACTCCCTGTAATGGAACCGTGTCCTCTGTCCTGTGCCTTCTAATCCATGATGGGTCTGGACAGTGGTTTCATGGGCTTCCAAAACTTGTCTGGGAGCTAAGGGCTGTCCCATGTTACACACAGGAGATGCACCTCCAAGTGCCACGGCCTCTGTAAGTCCATGTGGAGAATGTTCCTGTTTGCTTTCGTGTTCCTGGCCATGCCATTAGTGATTTGGGTTTCCAATAAGTAAACTTTTACTACAATTATAGGAGAAATATAAGTAAAGAGGAGAGGTGGGCATCTCCTCACAGCACAAGGCAAATATCCCTCAATGTTAGCATGACTGATGGAAGATTATCACTTGCAGAAGGATCCTTGTATCTAAAGTCACCTGAATTCATTCTTTCTCTGGCAAATGGCGATTGACTCAAACCAAGACCATAACTATTTATTGAGTAGCTTCTGTTTCTATCTATGTGGCTGATGCTCGAGAGACTGGAATCACACGTCCGATGACATCTATAAAAGATAAGAAATCTGTCTATCACCTTGTCTGTAATCCTCAGCATATATTGAGTGAAGGCAAGGTTGTGTTCCATAAGATAAATCTCAAAAAATATATATATCATCAAGATGCTGGCTTCTTAAAACCTAGCTTTTGAAAATAGGGCCCTATCAACTCTTCACTAATGTAATCATTCTATGTATTGAGGGCACAGATACACAAGCACACGTGTGCACACACACGTGCACATACAAAATCTAGCAGCTTATTCCAAATTTTGTGGCTTTTTATTATTAATGTTTTTTTAATTTTTATCATAGCTAATATTTTTCAAGTTCTTATGTTATGCCCAACTTCAGAAACGACTTATGCACTTTGTCTATTGATAGTTATTAATAACTTTTGAGGTGAGTGTTTACATTTCACAGACGGGGAAGAGCTACGAAATCTGTCCAGACTCACCTTAATTATCTCATGAGTAACAGAACATGCGTATTTCAACATAACTTCCTCAAACTAAGAATATCTAAAACTTATCTCATCAAACTCCCCAGAAGACGGAGGCCATGCCTTTGAGTTGGTTATTTATATGATAGATGTCCCCAACCAGACAGACCAAGACCAAGGCACTGCCAGAATTAGACTTTGCAGGCCTTTCAGGGTCCCAGTAGGCCCAGGCTGGGTCCAGTGGGCAATGTACTGTTACCCCTGAGTCCCATATGTTACCCCTGAGGCTGTCCAGACTGATAGTTTGGAGGCTATGCACCTCCCACGGATAGGAAGCACTGCAGGGAGAGTTGCTGGCTTCCCTCCAATCCCTGCCCCTGCCTGCCTGCCTCCTGCTGACTGTGCAACACCTGAACAAGCATCACCAATGGAAAGAGAAGCAAAACCTAATTCTGAACCTGAACAAAGAGCATAACCTTCTCATCTCTTCTTCTTACCAATACAGATAATGCACATCAATTAATCATAGCTATTCTGGGTGATTTGGTGCATAGCCACCTGGGTAGAGCTTCCCACTGACCTGCCGGGGACCAGATTTCCTGAGCAATGAATTAAAATGCAGACCCTAAATCAGCAATCCAAGCTGGGTCTGCCTTTCTAACCAGCTGTACTGCAGACCATACATGAGTACAGTAAGTGGTGAGGCTCATGGGGTGATGAGCTTCTGGTCCCCTGGGTGGCTGGCTGCTGGTGTGGCTAGGCCCTCAGGACAGGTGCTTCTTATCAGTGTAAACCCCTCTGCATTTCTCTGGGTGAGACCAGTCCCCTCAGGGTTTGAGGGCTCTCCCTTCAGCTTCAAGGGAGGGCCCCTGGCACTCTGCACACCCAGCCCTGCTTCCGGGTGTCCTTGTCCTTTGGCTGCCACTGTGAGTGCCACACAGCCCACCAGGGACACAGGTAAGGAAGATGTGGGACATCCATGTCAGGAGCACACGGGCACACTCCCATCACAGAGAGAAGCCAGTTAGAGGAGGCAGGTTGCTCCTGGCTAATGAACAAAGACATGCAGGAAGAGCCAAGATGAAACGTTGCTCTTGAAAGAGAGGTAACACCCTTCTTCTTCGGAGCCCTGATGAGGAAGATGAGGAAGGACAGCCCAGGAGGGGAAACACAGAAGCTAGAAAGTTCAAGCACGTTGGGAGAGTAAGTAGAACAATCTCTCTGGAACAGGGCATTTGTGGAGGATGTTGAATCCTGAATGAATTAGCACAGAAATAAGGTGATGCTCTATATGTCTATTGTGACACAGAAATAACACGGTGTAATATTTGTAATTAGAATGTTAGTTGATATGCAGAATGCAAAACCCAACAGGCCTTTATGCAGAAATTGGCAAGCTGATTCGAAAATGTATATGGAAAGACAGAGAACCTAGAATAGCCCAAACTTGAACTAGAAGGGCAGAGTCATAGGATTTGCCTTTTTATTTCATAACTCACTACAAATCTCCGGTAACCAAGGTGGTGTGGTCTAATAGCTGAGAGCATGAAAGGGTCCTGGAAAGGTCCCACGTGTCTGAAGTGAAAATTGATTTTCAACCACAGTGTCAAGGGGATTCAATGAATGAAGAACAGTCTTTTCAACAAACAGTGTCAGAACAACTGGATGTCCATGTGGGAAAAACCTAAACTAAACTAGACGTCATCCCTCCCTTCCCATGGTGTCAGTCTCCAATTGGAGGTGGATTGTAAACCCAAATAGAGTAGTTAAGTTGATAAAGCTTTTAGAAAGAAGCATAGAAAGAATTTTTCACAACTATGGGGTTGCAAGGATTTCTTAGGGCATAAAGTGCATTCATCAAAATGAAAAGATATTGACAAAATTGGTCTTTGTCAAATTTAAAAATGTGTGATATTGAAAACACCACTAAAAAAATGCAAATGCAAGCCATAGAGCAGAGCCAACATGCTCACACCTGCGCCTGACAAATGACCCGTATCCAAAATACAGAAACAAACTTCACAATTTAATAACAAACAGACAACATAATGCAATTAGGCAAATTATTTGAAGATACTCTTCAAAAAGGAAGATGCATGAACAGCCAGTACAGGCACAGAGAGGTGTTCATTATCATTTATTGTCAGGAAAATGCAAATAAAAACCACAGTGACAAACTACTCTAGACCCGATGGAGCAGCTAAAACGAAAAAGACACATAACACCAAATCTCGGTAAGGATGTAGCATAATTGAAATTGTGCCCAGTATTGTTGAAGTTCTCATAAATTACACTTTGAAAAACCTTTTGGCATTTTTAACATACGGTCAAACATATACTGACTCCATGAACCAGGAATTCCAGTCCTAGGAGCTCACTGAAGAGAAATGACAATCCATGTGCATGAAACCACATGGATAGGAAGTCCACAGACCTGTATTCACCGTGACCCTAACCGGACGCCACACGATTGATGACCTGCTAGAGAGAGGGACACTACGGTACATCTGCTCGACGGAGCACGACGCATCGATAAGAAGCAATGTGCTGCTGATACGGACAACACGGATGCTCTCCCACACATAAAGCCGAGCTGAACAAATCCAACATAAAAGTGTGATTCTGTATACCATTAACGTGAAATTTAAGGACAGGCAGGACTCATCCAGAAAGAAATCAGAGCAACGGGGAGCCCTCGACAGGACTGCCTGAAAAGGGCATGGGGCTGTCTCTGAGGATGAAAATGCTCCTCTTGTTGGCGCGGGTGCAGCGTTATTGAGAGTCACAGAACTGAACATGCACCGCCTGTGCATCTGCTGTTTACATGCAGACCCTGGGAGCAGAATGGGCCACGGCAGAGCCAGTGAGTCGGACACACCGGCAAGGAAGAGATGGTCCCAGTGAGGTCACGGCACCTGGGTGTGGTTGAAAGCTAGCTCTTCTCTATGCCCCTCAGAAGATCTCCCCATCCACCTTTTTATTGAAGACCCTCTGACCCTAAAAGGAGAGCCAACTTCAGGTGGCAGATACTGCAGTGTGTATTTATATGTGTCCCTCTGGGAAAGTATGTGTGTCGAAGGACAGTTCATGATGGCTGCATTCTCACCGCAAAGTAAACAAGCACTTATGTGGTTTGTAAATTGCTTCCACCTGTCTTTGCATCTTTTCCCCTAACTCAACCCAGAAAAGGGTGCAGCCTACTTAAAAGGAGTGTCCGAACTGCTAAAGAAAACAGCTTCATGACTCGTTCTCCAACAAAGTCTTCCAAGCAAATTGTGATCACAGGTCACATCTACATAGAAGCCCTGGAATCTGCTCTTCCCTGGATCGCTAAATTCCATACATTCTGAGCTCACCCTCAGCTTAACATGTGTGCCAAATGATCCTGCGGTCCCTCTCGTGTGACCGACATGACACAGGGATTGGTGCAGTGAACACGGAGTCCTCACTCCGAAGACGGGACACCACGGAGTGCTCCGGGCTATAGGGAGGAGACAGCACACACATGACACGATGTCCATGTGGAGGGGATGCAAGGCAGGCCAAGTGGCTACTGGCCCAGGAGGACATTGAGAGTGTGCCCAGGGCCTCACCAAACAGGATGTAACAGTGTGGTGTCCCCACGGGAGCACGTGGGCTAAGCCAGCACCACAGCCCTTAGGGTGTGTGGTGTCTGCAATTTTGCAAAGAAAATCTTGAACTAAAGTGTGTATTCCTTAAATGTGCTTGAGTGAAGACAAAGAAAAATGATGAGAAGGACAAACCTTAGTGGCAGGAGGACGTGGATCTACAGTGGTCTTAGGCTATGTCTATGTTGAATGCACTCCAGCCACGCCGTACACAGCTCTGCTGAACCGCATTCTTCTGTGGGAGCGAAGATAGCAGCGCCTAGCCCGGGACTCAAGACACATTTTAGCATTTGAGGCTGCCCCTGACACTCGGGAACCCCTTCCTTCCTTCCGGACATGTGCCAGGCCATCTGTCGGGCCGTGCCCCTCACTCCCTCACTCTCAGAAGCTCAGGCTCCCAAATGCACGTGGGCCCCACAAACACCGCAGGCAAATGGGACGTAATGGGAGGCTGAGCCACAGATGAAAAACAGAATCAGCAAATATTAATTGGGACCGCAAAGAAGAAAGTCTCTGTGCTGATTTGCTCCATGAAAAAGACATAATTTGACCTTCCAACAAAATCAAAAAGAATTCCAGAGAATTATGCAATGAAACAAACCAAAAGGAAAAAAAATGGATTTAGTCTGAAATGTTACATGACTGAAGAAGCTCTCCAGAGAGGTGAGGTCCTGAGTACTCTCACATCAAAATAGTATTGATTAATAAAAGAAAAAAAAAACTTGTATATAAAAGTAGACGAGAAATGAAAATAACTCACCACAACAAAACTGTTGACATTATTTAATAGGGCAAGAAACTATTTAATTTAAAAATTCATGCACCATGTAATCCCATATAATCAGACCTATTTGTTCCACTGGCAAGCTCAAGATCTGATCTATTTTCAATTTCGGTCCAACTTGCTCTGCAGACACTAAATTGAAGCCACACCACATTTTCGGACGGATAAACACCACTAACAAAAATTATATAAGCTTTTGGAAGCTCAATTTAAAAAAAAAATTGGATGGCTACTATCTCTCATTTTATAAAGCTTTAGTTAAATTGCCTAAACATACCATCATTGTTATGTAGAGAAATCCAGAACAGTACTGATGCTTAAGGATTAAGTTATTGTGTTTTCAAAGAGATCAAAGTAATTCCTGAGCCACCAAATGAAATAGAAGCATTCGTGTTAAGTCATCGAGAAATGGCTGGGTGGTTACAAGGAAAAGATTAATAATGCAGCATGAATGTGCGTGCGAGTGTGTGCACGCATGTGAACAAATGTGTGCACATATGGGTGAGTGTGCACATGAGTGTGAACAAGTGTGTGAATGTGGTGAGTGAGTCTGTGCACACATGCGTCAGTGGGTATGTGCATGCGTGAGTGTGAACAAATGTGTGAGTTGTGGGTGTGTGTGTGCACGTGCTGGGTGTGCATGTGCACGAGTGCACGAGTGTGTGCATGAACGTGCGGGGAACATAATAATTCAGAAGCTCATGCAAACTCAGCTTGTGTTATACTCTATTAATTGAAAAATAATTCTTGATGTCTTAATGTCATCCAAAAACTTTAGATCCACAATTACATTATTTCCAAATCATGCGTGATGCGTGTCTTTTGGCCTTGCGTGTTGGCAGCTACATAAAGCAAGGCCCCAGTGTGACTTTGATCCAGAAGACTGCCATCACGGGCCCGTCAGGGCTGGGTTTCCTTCCGGTCGCTGAGCTTGAACGAGAAGAACCACGTTGGCCAGGAAAACTCCCCTCACTGCTGGTTGGCATCGTCGCTGCCGGCTCCGACAGCGCCAAATGAATGAGCTTCCCTCATTCCGCCAAATGAATGAGCTTCCCTCATTCCAGGCTCACTGACCACGGCGAGCCAGCCTATGTGCGCGTGGGGTGCCCGGCAGGTGTGAGTAGAAAGCTCCCAGGTCAGGTACCAAGGCCCCTCCAGCCTCTCCCGCAAAAGGTCTTTATCCTCTGAGTAGCCACAGGGGTGCCGCTGGCCATAGCACTGTCTCAATGAAGTGCACTGTCCCCGGGGCGGAGGCCCCCGCTGCTGACCTCCCCCAGCCCCTCTGCCCCCTATGGGTGCTCCTGGTGCCGACCTCGCCGGCCAGGGGGCAGATGGTGCTGTCAGCACTGCCCTGTTTACCCCATCAGGCGTGTGGAAGCACCTTTTAAAATGCACCCGCTCATGTATTATCTATGTGCTAAGTGCAGGCCGCACACCGAGCTCTATCAGAGGAGCTCAACTTCTGTAAACAAGCAGAAGCGGTTGTGTAAATGCCATTTTCTTGACATAAATAACAGAAGCATATGGCCCGAGACAGGAAGTGAGGGCTACCTGGACAGATCAGTATCCCGCTGGACAAGTGGTGATATTTATGACACGATCCTGCCGAACAGGGACAGAGGGGTGGCCAGCTAGTGACATTTTCACCAACCCTGCCTTGGCACACGCCGACCCCTGCAGGCCGCGCTGGCTCTCTGGTCCCGGGCACCTGTTGCTAAATATGATCACCGTTGACGAAGAAGATAGTTTTTTTTCCCAGAGGCCAAAAATGTGTCGCTGCGTCCGAAAGCCACACTGAGACACTGCAGAGTCTCAGAGACTGCAAGGCCCTGCTACTGGATCCAGCAGTACCGCTCCCTTTCTGATAATCTACAAAGGTGGCCAGGCCCACGCTCCAGGGTCGAGGACGGGTGTGAGCTCCTATCACGCTGAAGCCACAGTACATGAACCAGCCTCTTACACAGTTAGGCATGTTTCTTACCCCATCCTGGAGCTTCAAGACCACCCCCCCTGCTCCACCCAAGGCAGAGCTGCTCACACTCTGGTTGTTCCCTTGACTCACGTGGCCGGGTTCCATGGCCACTGTCCCTCGTGAGCACAGGCCCCCCACTATGGGCACGTGTCTTCAGTGCCAGATGTGAAGAGCTGGGCTGCGTGAACTGACTTCAATTTTACCAATATTTATTGACCTCTGGGCCTCAAGTTCTTCAAGAGATACTGAGCTCCGAGGAGCCAGCAGCCTGCCATCAAACATGCTGTGTTCCGGGTACAAACAATCCTGCTGGGGATGAGTACAACACACTCACCTTCACTTCCTGCCACACTGGAGACACAGCTTCCCTCATTCCAGGAGAGAAGAAAATACATCAACCTTCACCCCCTATCTGTGCTCTCGGAGGGAGCCAGACCTCTCGCCCACCTGAGTCCCCAGGTTCCTCCCGCACACCTGTCTCCTGAGGTTTGGCTTCTGCTCCCTGAGTTCTGCCCAGCAGCATCCCTCCGTGGCCCTCCTGGCCCTCACACCCTCCTGGCCAGGCAGGACCCTGTGCCTGGCCCTTTGGCTTGTCCTTGGTTCTCCTTCCCTCCTGCAATGTCCTTACAGTCTCCGACCCTCAAGCCTGCTCTTCTGTTCAACCCCAGAGGCCCAAGACTCAGTATTCAGTGCTCTTCTCCTGTTTACACAGAACCCTTGGACCAGGGCTTCCCAAACCCCGAAGTGAGTCTGGGGAGCCCGTTAAAAGGCTGGTGCATGATTGGGCACATCTCTGGGGTCTGTACTCTAGCCAGCTCCCAGGTGAGGCTCCTGCCCTCACCTTCCCCAGGCAGCAGGGACAAAATTGATTCTCTGAACTGAAGGCTAGAAGTGGCTTCCACATGCTGAAGACGTGTGAACGTGTCTCTTCGGTCTAGATGTGCCTCCCTGGCCCTGACTGCTAACTACTACATCTACTGGGATATCTAATCCACCCTTCAGGATGGCCCAGTCTGCAGGTCAGGTCCTGGTCTTCTATCCCAGGACCTGCTTGAGTCCCCAGCTCTGATGACAAAATCAGCACTCTTCCCAAGGTGGAGGCCAAATCCCAAATCACACCTATTTCATCAAAATGGCTTTGTGTCCCAGGTGTCCCCAAACCAGACCATTGTTCCCCACTGTCCATGGCTGCCATGACCAAGCCACCACCTGTGGCCCAACCACAGCTCAACATCCCTGTCCAGATGATAGTAGCCTCCTGTCACCCAGCCAGAAGACTGCCCCTCCTCTGCCCAGGGGTCCCCACAGCACCTAGAGAAATTCCCAGTCCCCTGGACCTTCCCCCTACCTTCCCATTCCCACCTCATCCCCCTGGCAGGCACTCTGGCTTCCATGGAGCTTCTTAATATGTCAGACAGGTTCCCACCCTGGGCTCCCGCCCTCCCTGCACACTTTCCAACAGGACTCCCAGAGCCTGACTTGTCCCCTGACTGCTTTGGCTCTGGTCTCACATGCCATGTCTTCTTCAGCAGTTCTGCCCTGGTGGCTGAGAGAGACCTGCAGGCAGTGCTCTTGGCCTTCTTGGCCACTCCATCCTGCTCTATTGTGTCCATGTCTCCCTGGCAGGATAAGTCCATGAGGGTGGGGCATTGGTCAGCTCTATTGACCCCCAGAGCTGGACATGGGCTGGCCAATCTGTAATTATTCAGAACACAAACATGATGTATCAAAGGAAAAATGCAAATATTGGGAGAAGGATTTTTAAATCTAAGATGAATTCAAGTTGATTTGTGGTCTGTCAAGACAAGCTTGGTAGTGAAAAATTTTGCTGTGTTAGTTCTGCTTGAAAATATAAAAAAGGGGCATCTGGGTGTCTCAGTGGTTCAGCGTCTGCCTTTAGCTCAGGGCATGATCCTGGAGTCCTGGGATCGAGTCCCTCATCGGGCTCTCTGCAGGGAGCCTGCTTCTCCCTCTCCCTCTGCCTATGTCTCTGCCTCTCTTTCTGTGTCTATGAATAAATAAGTAAAACCTTTTAAAACAAAGAAAATATTTAATGGTTTCAGAAAGAAATGGGAAAGAAGACTGATACCAGCCTGACAGTAGGCAGGGTGTTTGGTAGCCCTCCAGTGCCCTGGACAGTGTGGTCTCTTCCTCTGAGAATAGTCGTTCCTACCTCCCTGCCTCCTCATTGGTCCCTCCACTGACCATCTCAGATCTTGTGTCTGTAAGAAAATCTGAACAGGCAAAAGAGTGACTTTGTCTTCTTGCCCCAAAACCCCAGACTCCAAGCATCTGTACCTCCTCCCCTATTCCTCCTGGCCCTATGGATAGATTTTCTCCTTTGAGCTAAGGCCAGGTCTCTCCCAGGCCCTAAATATGGGTTTTGCCCAGGTTGCTCTTGTTTGTGCCTGCTGTCACTGGTGCCCTCTTTCACTCTCAAGAGTGTCCTATTTTATTTAAAATAAAAACAACTGGGGCAGTCCGGGTGGCTCAGTGGTTTAGCGCAGCCTTCAGCTCAGGGCATGATCCTAGAGACCTGGGATAGAGTCCCACGTCAGGCTCCCTGCATGGAGCCTGCTTCTCCCTCTGCCTGTGTCTCTGCCTGTCTCTCTCTCTCTCTCTCCTCTCTGTGTATTCTCATGAATGAATAAATAAAATCTTAAAAAAAATTTTCTTTCCAAAAACAAACAAACAAAACAACTGTAGAAAACATTATCACAATAATTGATGAAATTTTAACATGAATTACGAAGAAATTTCAGCATTGCCATCAATATTAATTTTTCTGATTTTGAAATTTGTCACACAGTTGTGCAAAAGAACAGGAAATAGACATTGAGGTATTTACGAGTAAAAGGTCACAATATCTCCAACTTACTTTCAAAGGATTCAAAGAAAAAAATGTGTATATGTATATAAAGAGGACAATAAAGCAAATGAAGCAAAGTGTAGATAACGTATGAATCTGTGGAAAGCATCTAAAGGGTTAAGAAAAAACTGACATTATGAAACTTAAAAATAAAATGTCTTCTCTGCTTCTAGAAAGATGGAATAGATATGCTTAATCCTATTTTTCCATTAAGAACAACTGAAAACTCTGGACATGACATGTAAAATAACACAAGAAGATAGAGAGAAGACCTCACACCCACTAGATTCCTAGAAACCCAAGGACAGACATAGAAGTGAGCTCCCAGGTCTTCTGATTGCCCCCAGACATCCCAGACTTGGAGATAAAGGAGCTCACACTATGGAGGAGCCAATGGTTGTGGGCAAAAGAAGCCTCAAGCAGAGCCTGCTCTCTCTGGCCAAAGAACCAGGAAAGGAGCATCCTACCAAGATGGAAATTTATACACAGTAATTGCTTTATTCCAGCCAAACATAACATAAATAAACATACCGGTGACCTCATCCCCATCCATGCCAGCTAAGACTGAATGGGAAGCCCGAGGACTATGCCCTCAGAGGCTGTAATGAGGCATCGATACTCTCCTGCATGAGGAGGCACCAGTGGAGACCTAGTGGGGATCCAGAACCCCTACAGGGGCTCCCCAAGTGTCAAAGGACACCAAATGAGGAGTTTAGACAGCCACCCCCGCTTCACAGAACCAACGCCAAGCCTTCTCTTCCCTTATCAGAGCTGTGCCAAGAAAAACCACTTAAAAGAAGGCTTAGATAAGACACAGTCTCCAGGGATGCCTGGGTGGTTCAGCGGTTAAGGCATCTGCCTTCAGCTCAGGGCGTGATCCTGGAATCCCGGGGTCGAGTCCCACATTGAGGTCCGTGCATGGAGCCTGCTTCTCCCTCTGTCTCTGCCTCTCTCTCTCTCTCTCTCTCTCTCTCTTTGTCTCTCATGAATACATAAATAAATAAAATTTTTAAAAAAGGGATCCCTGGGTGGCACAGCGGTTTGGCGCCTGCCTTTGGCCCAGGGCACGATCCTGGAGACCCGGGATCGAATCCCACATCGGGCTCCCGGTGCATGGAGCCTGCTTCTCCCTCTGCCTGTGTCTCTGCCTCTCTCTCTCGGTGTGTGTGTGACTATCATAAATAAATAAAAAAAAATTAAAAAAAAATTTTAAAAAAAGAAAAAAAAAAGAATGTTTAAAAAAAAGATATAGAGTCTCCAAAAAAATACCCCAAATACTCACATTACAGTCAAATCTCACTTATTATAACAAGACCTTAAAGTGAATGAAGAATGATAATCAAGATTCTAACATGGAAATGGTAGAAATATGAGTATTATCTAAAAATATACTTTACAGCAGTCATTGTAACATTACTCCAATAAACAGTTACAAACTCTTTTGAAGGAAATGGAAAAAGAGAGAAAAAAAACCCACAAAGAAATAAATGATATTAAAAAATATGTAAGCTTTAGAGTTAAGAAATACAATGAATAAAATTAAAGAATACAGTAAAATAAACAAAGTACATGGAAAATCATTAGAATGGAGGAAACAGAGGAATGAATTCATGACAGAAACATACGAATCACCTGTCTGAACAATGGCATGTGAGAGGAACAAACAATAGAGTTCTCAAACAGATGGGTCTGTGACAGATACCTAAATTCGTGTCACTGGAGTTTGGAAAAAGAGGAGAAAGAAAGTAGAGGTAATAAAATAAAATAAAATAAAATAAAATAAAATAAAATAAAATAAAATAACATCTGAAAAAACTGATGACTTCTTTAATTTGGCAACAGACATAACCCTACAAATTCAAAAGGCCAAATGAACCCCAAGCAAAATAAGTCCGAAGAAATACACACCAAGATGCATCACTGTGGAACATCTGTAAACTAAAGATCAAATCTTCAAAGCAGTGAAATAGAAAGGACACTTTATCTGTAGGGGAAAATCTCAAGTAATCCAGGGCTCCTTGTCAGGAACCAGAGAGACCAGAAGAAAGTAGCACATTGGAGTTATTTTTGGTTTTGTTTTTAATTACAAAAAAAACAAAAGCTATTATATCCAGTGAAAATATCCTTTTGTGGGAAGAGTGAAAAGAAAATCTTTTTTCAGTTAAAGGTAAATTAAGAAAATGTATTGCTGGCATACCTATCCTAAAGGAATGACTAAGGAAATGTCTCAAGACTGAAAGGAAATAATCAGAGAAGACAAGAGGAAGGAAACAGCGATGGAATCCAGCAAGAACACAGAAGTCCCTTCTCTTGAGTTCCCTACGCTATGTTTGAGGATTCAAACAAGTTGTTATAACACCTTCCAATGTGGTTCTAAATCTCTTAAAGGAAATTTGAAATCATTATATTATAAATGAGGGAGAGCAAAGGGGCATATGGGAGGTCAGGTTCTATACTGTATTCCAACTGGTAAAATAATACACTGATAAGTCCTGCATATATAACTCCATACCTAGAGTAAACATTCAATAGGCTGTATAGAGATACACACAACACACACACAAATACTATAGATAATCAAAGCAGAACACTAAAGAGTGTTCACCTAACCCACAGAAAGGCAGAGAAAATAAAACAGAGAAAAAAAGAACAGAAAACAAAAAGTAGAATCTCTAACTTAAACCTTAGCATATTAATTACATTAAATGCAAAAGTTTTAAATTCAATTAAAAAAAAACAAAACAGAGATTGTTGGGGCACCTCAGTGGGTTAAGTGGCTGCCTTCGGGCTCAGGTCATGACCCTAGGGTCCTGAGATTGAGTCTCCTGTTGGGCTCCTTGCTCAACAGGGAGTCTGCTTCTCCCTCTCCCTCTGCCTGCATCTCCCCCTCACTTGTGCACTCTCTCTTAAATAAATAAATAAAAGAAAAGAAAAAAGAAAAAAACTGATAGGGAGGATTTTAAAACAATGACCCTCCTCCCCAAAAAACAAACAAACAAACAAAAACAAAAAACAACCACCCAGTTGTATTATGTCTACGAAAAAACTCATTTTAATTATAACAACATAAGCAGATTAACATAGAAGAGTGCAAAAATATCTATCAGGCAAACAACAACCAAAGGAAACCGAACTCAAATGTGGGAGACTATATTAATAATGAGATAAAATAGGCTTGGAGCACAGAAAATTAGCAAAGACGGAGAGGTACCTCGTGCAATGATCACAGGGTCAGTCTATCAAGAAAACATAGGATTCTATGTGTGCACCCAACGGCTGCAAAATATATGAATCAAAAATGAAAGGGGAAATAGGCGAATTTACAATTGGAGTGGGGAATTCAAGATCCCTTCCTCAGCAATTGACAAAACAACTAAAAACAAAAACAAAAACTGATGCAGACAGCAAGGTTATCAAAGCACGAAGCCTCATCGGCCCACGGGACCTAGTTACCTTTCTAGAGCCAGCAACAGCAGGGTATGCCCCCTCCCAGGACCCCACAGAGCACGTACCCATATGGGTCACAGGCTATCACCCTGGCGACCGTTACAGCATAGGCCACAGAAAGCGTTGACGGCGATGTGGGGACATTGCAACCCTTATGCACTTGGTGGCAATGGGAAATGGCATAGTTGCTGTGGACAATTGTATGGTAGCTCCTCAAAAAAACAAAATTAGAATCTTCCAATTCTATTCCTCGGTAGCTACTCCAAAGAATTGAATTCAGGGCCTTAAAGAGGTATTTGAACACCCAGGTTCACAGCAGCACTATCCACAGGAGCCGAAAGGTGGAAGCAACTCACAAGTCCATTGGCAGAAGAATGGCTGAGCCAGTTGTGGTCTCTCCATCCCCTGGAATCCTGCTCAGCCTTAAAGAGGAAGGGGATTCTGACTCACGATGTAACACAGATGGGCCATGGGGATATTGTGCTGAGTGAAGTGAGCGTGACAATAGGCAGATCTTATGTAATTCCACTCACATGAGGGATCATCAAACAGAAAGTAGAAGGGTGGGCACCAAAGGGCCAGGGGAGGGTCTTAGTGTTCAACGAGCTAGGTCACCAGAGTTCTGGAGACAGGCTGGTGCTCACTGTCTGCAATGTAGACTCTACTCATCTGGATGTTTTAAACCCGGTGAAAACAAAACATTTTGCGTTACGCGAATTTTAATCACAATTATGAATAATAGTAATAGTAAAATGTCAGGATCATAAGAGACGGAACTGTGAGACATGGAGCTGGTGCTGGAGCTGACGGGGAGTGGATGCGAGTGTGTTAAGAGGCCAAACACAACCCCCCAAACACCAGGGGTCCGCAGAGTAAGATTTGCTAACATCCCGGCAGGTCCTTGTGTGTTCTCTAGACACAGAAATCTCGAGAAATCCTTTGAGTGGTGTGCCATGCAACAACTGAATATCGATCCTCCTCGTTGCCTTTGTTTAAATACAGGATAAATAGAATTCATTAAGCATTTGAAATACTCTTTCTGCTTCCAAGAACACTTGAAAACCATTAGCAGAACAGGCGGGGGGCCATGTGGCCTGGGTGCGGCCCTGAGTGGTTAGCAAGGTGAAGGTCCCTCAGGCCATTCTGGTTTCTCCCCAAATGAGGACCACGGATGAGGCGGTGCGAGTTTCCAGCCACCGACAGATGCTGCCAGGGACTCGGCCACCGAGCGTCGCCTGGAGCGTTTTCAGACCCGCAGCTCCAAGCCCAGGAAAGGCCTGGCCACATCTCTCTGGGCTGCGGGATGAGAACGAAGGCCCAAGCTGCAGACAGGAGGAGGCGGTACTCTGCCCTCAGGTCCGGGCAGTGCCGACGGGAAGTGCGCAGACCGTTCCTAATGGCCTGAAAAGCCATCCCAGGCCTCACTTTGCTTCCGCTCCCAGGACGAGCAGACCAGGCCCTGGACCAGCAGGACAATGTGGCCTTCAGTGGGCAATGCCCTGTGGGCTGGTCGTTGTCGGGTTATGTTATGTTTTCCTGGAGACACTTCAATGCTGGTTTTGTGTGCAGTTGTAGCAGAACAAGAGTGCTAAACAAATAGCGAGGCCCCTGGAGCCCTCCATCTATCAGAGGGTCTTGACAGGGGCCCCCACCCAGGGCCCACCCAGCAGAGCCCCCTGCGTCTCTTGTCTCGTCCTCTCCTTTATTATTTTAAAGCATCTCCTTAAACGTCTTCCTTTCCAAACAACTACCATATTCCCCAACGTTCAGAAAGTCACCTTGGGTGATAAGAGTGCAAACAGCCGAGCTGGAACCGTGTCAGGGGTTCCTAGGACATCGCAGCATCATTGACATAATGCACCATCGCTGACACAATACCCACGGCGGACACGGAGGAGGATTTATGGCTCATTAAGGATATGAGCTTCCAAGCTGTATAAATGTAGAAGCATTCAAATACACCAGTAAGAAAAAAAAATTAAGGTACAAATCCTATTATTTAGTAAGAATTTGGGACCAAAAATCTAAAAGGATACCACGTAAAAAGTGTGTGTGTGCAAGTGTGTAAATATTTGTGTAGGTGGAGGAGATGCAGGTGCTCAATGTCCTGAGGCAAGCTGTTTGTGACGGAGTTTTACATCAGTCTCGCTCATCCCAGGGCAGATTTGCCTTCCTGGGGATGCTCAGCCATTGTCAGGAGATGTTTCCCCTTGTCACCTCAGGGAGGGGAGTGCTACTGGCATCTGCTGGGCAGAGGTCAGGATGCTGGCAAACACCCGCCAGTACACAGAACGGCCCCCAGGACAAGGAACCACCTGGCCAACATCACTATGAGATCAAGAAGTCTGCTCTGAACAAATTTGGAGAGATTTTGGGTTTGAGCAGCAGTCAGCCTGGCCTTGCTGTTTTCCTCTTTTGCATTCAACCACAAGTCACAACAAAGCTTCAAATATGCCCTGACCCAAGAAAGTGAGAAATCTTTTAAATAGTAGCAAAGAGCTTGTTAAACCTTCTAGAAATGGGCAAACAGACTGGCCAGACTTCAAGTATTTTTACAAAGGAAACGTCACAGTCCTTTCCTTCAACAGATTCTAAAAGGTCTCATCTTGTCCCTGGGCTTTAGGGACAGAGCTCCTGCAGTGAAATTATGCCAGAAAAGACAGAACTGAAGCAAGCAATCGCACAGTGAATGAAGTGCACTGTGCACAGCACCTCCACTGAGGCCACAGGGCAGGAGGGACTTCACCTGGGCTGGGAACCAAGAAGGCTTCCATGAGGACTTGATAGTCTAACCCAGACCTGGGGAATGAGAAAGCAGCCCTGAGGGGAAGTGGGACTGTGGTGGCCATCGCAGGGACAGGGGAAGCATGTGCAAAGGCCCTGAGATACAGGGACCTTGGACTAGGTGCCGGCCAGCAAGGGAGGAGGATAGTGGTTTGAGATGAGATGAGAGGTTGGAGAAGAGTCAGCTCACACAGGGACAACTGAAGGTCAACTCAGCATTTTAGATTTTCTCCTAGGGCAGAAGAAGCCTGAGTAAGAGTTCTAAGCAAGAGAAGGGAATGCTCAGAACTTCATTCTGGAAAGACCCCTCTGCCTTTGGTCTAGGCACAGGGAAGAAAGGCAGGGAAATGAGTGGAAACTCGTTTCATCCAGGCATGGGAGGATGGGCCGAGGAGGGCAGGAGGGGTTGGCTTGGTGTGCAGAAGAGCACCAGCACCACACATCCAGGAGGCCTTGCCCAAAAGCCAGAAGCTAGTGAGCAAACCCAGCCCTGGGGCCCCGTCCGCGTGCAGCTAGTACTCAAACAGGAGGGCAGAAAATACTGAAGAAGAAATCAAATACATTCATTCCGAAAGCTCTTTGACGTTAGTTGCAAGCAAAGCGCGGGGCTGATGTTGTGCTGAGCTCTGGGAGGATTTGTCCTGGTGGAGAATAGACACACTGGCTCCCTGGAGAAAGCCTGTGGTTTTGGAGCTTTGCTTCTATGAAAGGCTAGGAGGCAGGAGCAACGCCTTCCTTCCTCCTGGGTGACCTCACAGAGGCTCCAGCTTTCCCACTGCTTTGTGCCCAGCTGGTGGGCTGGGGTAGATTTCTAGAAAATCTTTCAGGGCCTTGAGCTCTTGGTTGGTGTGTGATGAATTGACATCAGGCGTAGATAGTAGTTGGGTTAAATGAAGCATGGGTTAGGGGAAGTAGTTGGTGTAGGGATCAGTCAAGGTCAAGTAGGACTCCAGCAAGAGAGGGTTGGGCTGGGGTTGGATGTCAAAGTCAGAAAAGCAGCTTTGAAATGGAAGGTCAGGCCCCAGGGAGGAGAGCCACGCTTCTCTGGACAACCGGCCAGCCAGGCAGGTGGGGAAGGAGCAGGAGTGCTAGGCAGAGGCATGCCTGGGGGAATGTCCCGAGCTCCATCGCTAGGATGAGTTCAAGGACTCTGAGACCAGAGCAGGTCCTGTCCTGCTCATGCTGCATGCGCCCTGTCCAGCATGCCGTGCTTTAGGGCCTCATCCCCTCGGAGCACGGCTCTCCGCATCTGATGGGAAAGCCGGATTCTCTGGCCCCTCTGGGGTCCCTGCTAGGGGCGTGTTTGCAGACAGAGCAGGAGGTATTCTCATCAGAGTGGATTTTCTGCAACTCCTCTCCCACTTGGGTAGGGGCTCATCCTGTTTGGGGGCACACAGCTACTGCAGAAAATGCTGTGCTATTTATATTAGTGAACAGACCACATTGGTGGGCTTATAAACTCTTAAAAAGAGCTTTACTAGAGTTTGCATTTTGCTAGATTTTAGAGCATTTCAGAAGTCTTTTAGGAAATAGTTTCTAAAACTATTTTCAATAAGCTTCAAAAATCAGTTAGTCAGCGATGAGAGTTTTTAAAAATCGACATTGAGCTATAAATTGCACGTAACAAAATTTACCCATTTAAAGCACACATTGAAATGACTTTTGACAAATGTACACAGCCAGGCAACCCCCAAAAGAGTTAAGGCTTCGACACGTCAATCCTCCAAAATCTCCTTGTGTCCCATTTCAATCAACCCTGTTCCCGCCCCCAGAGAGTTTAAAGACATATATAAATAAATCATGAGAAGCCTTATGGTGATAGCTGTAGTTGCATTTTCAGTGTCTGATCACAATACAAAAAGGCAATAGGGGCGCAAGTCTCTGGGCACAGGGACCCTTGATGGCGAAGTCAGGAGATTTTGAATGAGCAACACTAAGGGTAGCTTGGAGGGCCCACATCCCCGCACTGTCACCTTCTTGCTCTTCCTATCAGCCTGGACTGCTCATAAGATCTATCTCATTGGGTCAAAGTGATGGCTTTGCGGGTTCATTAATATCCTCATGAAGCTTTTCTAAAAGCCGCATGTTTTTAAAAGCCTTAAAAGTTATCCTTTTAAAATATCTCAAGGAGACAGAACATGAGAGACTCTAACTCTGGGAAATGAACAAGGGGTGGTGGAAAAGGAGGTGGGTGGGGGGTGAGGGCGACTGGGTGACGGGCACTGAGGAGGACACTTGCTGGGATGAGCACTGGGTCTTATGCTATATGTTGGCAAATTGAATTCCAATAAAAAAAATTTTTTTAAATACCTCAAGGAAAGTGAATGAAACGTTAGAATCTGATGAGCCAGTGGCATATTTCCAGTGCATGATCGAGTAAGAAAGTTTAAATGTAAGAAAGTGGACTTGGGAAAAGAAAGGCTGATGCCCTCCCCATAACGCTGTTGGTGATTTTCCACCAGGTTTCTCAAGTAGCCCATGGATAACAGACATAATTTTGCTGGGAAGGGCCAGCTGATTTGCATATCCTTGGATAACTTGGTAGTATATTTACATAACTCATCCACATATCCAAGGATATGTAAATCACATGGCCCCGGCAGCAAAATTATATCTCTGATAAATATAACAGACATAATATGTTTTGCACATGATGCAGAATATACAGACGAGGTTTACGTGAATTATCAGAATAACTGAAGGGAAACGTTTCCATGATGGAGAGACCAAGGCACGAGCCTGGTCCCCACCTGGGTTGGTTACGATGGAACTCTGTGGGCGGGTGGCAAGCCCATCTCCTGGGAGCCCCGTGACAGTGGAGAAGCAGGTGCACAGCCCACCAGCCACCACCTCGTCCCAGCACGCCTGCGGTCACCCTGAACAAGCAACCTGCACGAGCCCACTTCACAGACTCATTATCGTGGTATTGGTGCCAACGAATGTCCCGGCTCCTTTCCTGTACCCCGGGGTGTAAGTTACATGTTGGGGGAAAAAAAACTCATTTCATGAAGCTAAATCATTTGCAGGCTAGAATCATTTAATGTAATGTAATAAAGTAGGACTATACATAAAATACCAACCAAACGGTGGCCTCACTGTATGTATTACAGTTTCCATTCTATGTGCTGATGAGTGGCATAAAATAACCACTTTGCAAAGTGGCTACAGAGTCACCACTACCAGAAACTTCCAGAAAGTTGAAAGAAACACAGAGTATATCTAGGTAAAGAGGCCCCTTCCCTCATGAAGAGACTTGGATGCTCTTGTTCAAAGGTCAGTAAGGACGGCCCCTCTGGACCTTCCTCTTTCTGAAGGTACAGCAGCCTTCTCCAGTCCCTGAGAGACAGGGAACGTGGACACAATTAGATTTCTACACACAGAGGCCACAGATGCACTAAACTTAGGGTCTCCTGCCAAGGGATCGTTCCCCACTCTTATCTGGCTCATGGAAGTCACTTGTATCTGAGAAGGATTCCTGAAACCCACCCCCCAGTCCATGGTCCAGGTCTGGAACCCCCTTGGGATGCTTGAGACACATTCCTCTCTGGTCCCACACTGAAAATAGCTCCCCTGCTGACTCATTTCACTCAGAGGTCCACCCCAGAAGCAAGTTATTTTAGCCAGAGAGGGCGTCACAGCACAGACCACCGTCCTGCCCCATGTGGCGTGGACTGCTGCCACCTGTTCTCCTGGGGTCAGGGCCCCGTGTGCCCTAGACACTGGTGTGCAGTGTGTGTTCAGCAAGTGAGTGAGTGAGGACAAGGGGTGAGCCTGGACCTGGCTGTCCTGTGGCCCCAGGCCTCGTCAAGCCCCAGCGCCCCAGAGACAGCCAGGAGAGACCCCACATGCCTTGGGGCCCAGTCTTGCCCCCTCGGCACTTCCTGGGGTGTAAACTTACCCAGAATCACGCGACACAGGGCAGAAAACCTTCCATGAGGGATGTGCAAGCTTGGGCCACGGGGACTGCCCCTGAGTCCCTCTGGAAAGACCCCATCTGGGTCCCTGGTGGAGGAGCAGATGTGGGAAGGTCCTAAGTGAGCTGCCAAAATGGAAGACGACTTAGCAGTGGTTTCCCGTGATGACATGGAATTTCAGCAGCAGCACTGGAGTCCCAGGCACCTGCCGGCCGCCGTCACCGAAGCTCTCTGGCACCTTGCAACGAATGATTTCGGTTTCCCCAGCTCTGCGTTGGACGGGGACCCAAGTGTACCCGCAATGACCCTGAAAAGCACAGGAGTCCCTTGTTTTATTTTTTTAAAAGATTTTATTTATTTATTTATGAGAGACACAGAGAGAGAGGGGGGCAGAGAGCCTGTGCAGAGGAAGAAGCAGGCTCCATGCAGAGAGCCCGACGCAGGACTTGATCCCAGGACTCCAGGATTCAGGCCCTGGGCTGAAGGCAGCGCTAAACCACTGAGCCACCCAGGCTGCCCATTTAAAAAAAAAAAAAAAAAAAAGAACCCCTTGTTTTAATAAAACCTAATATACCAAGGACACCAAGTCCATGCTGGCTACGTGGGGATGAGGCCTCAGCAGTACCGTGCTCCACCCAGCACAGGCGACTCCACCGCCCCCGCCCCCCCAGGCCCCCTAGACCCTCCCCTGCTCCCTGGGCCCCTCGAGGACGGCGGCACAAGGCCAGCGGCCTCCTCCTCCCAGGCACAGGGCACCTGCAGGTAAAACACGCCCCGGCTGCCCAGTGCACAGGGTGCCGACGCGTCCCTGCAGAAGGACAGAGTGGAGGACACTTGCGGGGTGCAACCGCGAGCAGTAAAGGGCACACGGCGCGAGAGGGGCTCTGATGGCACTTGGGGGCTGGTGGCAGGGGGGCTGAGGACAGCGGGTTGGGCGGGAGCCGTCGATGGGGCCTGACCTACAGTCGCCGGTGCTCCGCAGAGTCAGGCTGCAGGGAAGGTGACACGCTGTGCCCCCTGCCCGGTACACCGCGCCACACGCAGTCTCCCTGGCACCGAGGGGACTTTGCACCTCGGTCACACCACTGTTTCTGGAATACCTTCCTGCTCTTCCAGAAGCTTCCCGAACATGCATTCTGGTGGGGCGAGCGCCTTGGCCTCTCCTGAGAGGGCCCACCCGGGAGATATATTTTATATGTTTTTAAAATATATATACATAATTTTTTTTCTGTATAAGAGAAAGCGAGAGGTCTATTTTTAGAAGTGAGTTCATTTGGGGGGAAGGCTCACAGGATGGTGGGGCTGGCCTGTCTGCAGTCTGTAAGGCAGGAAGCAGTCTGGACGTTCTAATAAGCGTTGCCTGACGGTTCAGAGTCTGGATTTCACGGAACAGCAGTCTGGGCATGGGCAGTGCCTCCGTGTTGCAGTCTTTCTGTTTTTTTTTTAAGTTTTTCTTCCATTTTATTAAGTTTTTATTTTAATTCCAGTATAGTTAACATGCAGTGTAATATTATAAAATTATAATATTTCAGTATGGAACTGAATCAACAGTTCCGTTCAATGCCCTGAACCATCACGAGTCCCCTCCTCCATCCCCATCACCGACCTGCCCCCCCACCAACCATCAGGGTGTTCTCTAGACTTAAGAGTCTATGTCTTGATTTCTCTCTCTTATTTTTTTCTCTTTGCTTGTTTTTATTTTCTTAAATTCTACATATCAGTGCAATCATATGGTATTTATCTTTCTCTGACTTAGCATCATTGCAAATGGCAAGATTTCAATACTTTTTATGGCTGAGTCATATTCCATTGTGTATGTATCCCACATCTTCTCTATCCATCCATTAGTCGATGGACACTTAGGCTGCTCTCATGTCTCAGCTATTGTAGACACTGCTGCTACAATCACAGGGGTGCAGCTGCCCCTTCAAATGTGTATTTTAGTATTCTTTGGGAAAATACCCAGTAGTGTGATTGCTGGATCATGAGGTAGTTCGGACTTTCACTTTTTGAGAAATCTCCATAAGTTTCTAGAGTGCATCAGTTTGTACCCATCAACAGTGCATGAGGGCTCCCCTTTCTCCACATCCTCCCCAATGCATGTTTCTTGCATTGTTGATTTTAACCAACCTGACTAGTGTGAGGTGGTATCTCACTGTGGCTTTGATATGCATTTCCCTGATGATCAGTCATGTTGAGCATCTTTTCACGTGTCTCTTAGCCTCTATGTTGCAGTCTCTACATACTCTGGGGTATTAACGGTCATGATCTCAGGGTCCTGGGATCCATCCCTGCATTCTCCCTGCTTAGTGAGGAGTCTGTTTGTCCCCCTCCCTCAGCTCCCCCAGCTCTTTCTCTCTCAAATAAATACATAAATTCTTTAAAAGTAGCATCTGGTTGGTTAAGCTCAGTGGTTAAGTGGCTCAGTTGGTTAAGCATCTGCCTTTGGCTCAGGTCATAATCCCATGGTCTAGGGATCGAGCCTCACAATGGGCTTCCTGCTTGGTTGGAAGCCTGCTTGTCCCTCTGTCTCTGCCTGCCACTCCCCCTGCTTGTTCTCTCTCTCTGTCTGTCAAATAAATAAATAAAATATTTTAAAAAATAAGTAAATAAAATAATAAATAGGTGAACGTATTATTAATATAAATAAACATACACTTATAAATAAATATAAATTTAAAAAAAACACTCTGTCTATTGATATATCATCTATAAGCACATTTACAGGGAGGCTTTACCTGGGATCTCCCAAACCAAAAATGTCCTGAAATTATTGCATTATGTTGTCTGTGTCTCTATTACTACATTATCGACAAGAGATTGTTCAATCAACAATTTCCTGCCTTCACTTGGTGCATATGACAAGGAATACCACTTATCCTGAAACTTATTTCTAGAAGCATATATGATCAGAATCTCAATTCATACATAATTTTTACAGTGAATGTATTATCACCATGCCTATTCTTGTATACAGATGTACACATCAACATTATATTTTTATGTCTATCACATTATATTTACACATTTGTACATGAGGGAAACAGAGAAGATGGGCTGTATTGAGTTCTAATTCAAAAGGTAATCTACTGACTTACAACTTATTTTAAATAGGTCTCATTTTTAAAATAAGTCTTTTTTCCTTTGAAAGTAACTTCCATTACCAAAGTATTTCCTAAAACTGTACTCATGGTGTATTTATTCTTATAGAAACTAATTTATTAGACCATGACCTCAAGAAGCATTTGTGGGAAAGATAAAAGCATAAGTGAGAATCGTTAAATATGCACCTGCTGGGAATGATGAACCATGTGACTAGAAGTAACCAGGACCAGTCCTCAACAGGCACTTCATTTCTGCCTTCTCCACCCCCCGCCCCAAAGCATCTGCCACCTTGTTAGGTTTTTGCTTTATTCTCCCAGAATAACAAATTCGATGAGGCCCAACATGCTTATATGTGAAATAAGAAAGCCTGTTTGAAATATTTTAGCAAAGGGAAATGCACAAAATATTCCCTACACCTTTTGGACACCCACTGGGTGTTCCAAAGAATGCATGTGGCCCTCCCCTGGAACAGACATTCTCTCTTCCCCCTGCTTAGTCATCACCTGGGGACCTTCTGTTCCCACGTCCCCGCCGGGCACACAGGGGGACAGCGCTAACTCCCCAGCACACCTGCGCTCTTGGAAATGATTTGCTCTCTTGTAGGGAGTGCATTAGCAGGAGGCCAGTGTCACGCTGTCATTTCTGGCCAGGACCACCTGCCCGGAATTCATACGGCTTCCCACCAGCTCTGGATGTATCTCCTCATTTGTTCCCTCCGGCTGGTAAATAAAGTGCCCCGAGTGAGTGGGTTTTCTGGATCCCTACAATGTATTCTTTTAAGCAACAATTTTTCTTTTCATTGAACTATTTTGATTAACTAGTTTTAAAACAAGTTCACTTCCCTTGGTGTCTGTTAGTGGAGTAAATGAAGTCAGCTTGCCAGGGTCTCAGGCTGTCGGTGAAACACTGCTCTTGCATACTTTGCCTCTAGAAATGCCGGAACGTGTGAGCGTTCCTGTTCCTATGTGAGGTAGGTTTTCAAACCCGATGCCCCTTGTCTGGTTTTCACTATCTTGTGTTATCCCTCTGAATCACAGTATGCTTCCTGCAGCCTCTTCTTATTCTATTTTTAATTGGTGGCTTTCTCTACAGGCAGAGAATCAAGAGTTTCCAAGAGAAACAAAACACCAAGTTGACAAATTATTAGCCTTAATGTCAAAGCAGTAGTTTTACTAAATAAGTCTGAACTTCTGACCCAGCAGAACCCGTGGTGGCTCTCATAGCCCTTCCCCCAGGCCTCAGGAGCCAAACCACCACTGCATTTGGCTGGTCGAGGTCCCTGGCAATCTGACTCCCTCAAAAGGGGAATTTTGTCCAGCATGATACCCTGAGATTTCAAAAAAAAAAAAAAAAAAAGGTCATGTGATGAACCAAGATACACTAATCTTTCAGGAACAGGAGGTGATCCATTTGCAAGATGTCAAGGAGAAAAACTTGGAGACTTTCATCTTCCCAGCCACTACCAGTGGCTGAGGTGTCTCCAAGGTGTAGGAAGGGCCTCTCCTTGTCATGGGTCACTGCTGTGTGGAATGTGCCCCAAGAGGGATGAGCATGAGCCAGTGTGGGTGGTTCTGCTCTGGAGCTTAGGGAGACACACTCCTTCTCTTATCCTCTGAATGGCTGCATATTGGGAGCCAGGATCAAGAAGGTTCTAGGGTCAAAAGACAAACAGCTTGTGCTCTGCATGCCTGTCCACCAGGTAGGAGGATACAAGGGCTCTGAGAGGTGGTGCCTAGACGAGTGCTGGGTGTGGAGGCTTTTGTCTGGCCACGAAGAGCTGCTAGCAGCAAATAAAGAGCAGAAAGGAGGTCTGGTCCCTTGTCCACAGCTCCTACCTTGGAGATGATCTTGATTTTGTCTTTTTCTGCCCCTTTCAACTATTTATCTTGATTTCTGATGGAAGCAGGATTGCTATTGACCAGGTCAGCAGCCTGTGCCCCTGTCTGAATATCAGAGTCACCTAGAAGTGCTTTTCAAACTCTACTGTCACTTGGACTCCAATTCAGAAGGTCTGAGGTGAAGCCTGGCTGGGTGCTTTGTTTCTAAGTGGCACAGATGAATCTGACACATAATGAGGCTTCGAGCTACTGTTCTAGACCCCAGGGAGGGGTCGCACGGTCTTCTCAAGGCAGATAGTCATCCCTCAAGTTTATAGGAGGTCAGTATGGATGTACAAGGAGGCCTCCCCAGGGGGCTCCTACCCCCGTAACAGTGGATTACAGCGCCTCTGCCTCTGCCCCAGACCCAGCCACCAGATCCAGCTTTTGCAGCTTCTCCTGAAGTATCTGCGGACGGGTTGGTGCTTGTCTGTGCAGGTCACGGGGAAGGCCAGGTGTACTCTAAGCTGATTAATTTGGTCCCTCTTGGCACTGTGAAGAATTTGCCCCATGCCAGCCCAGGTAGCAGGGCGATAGTAAGATGGCAGGCACACCCCTTGTGGTTCTGAAAGCTTTCTGTTTGAGAGTTTTAATGCGTATTTACACATATATTTAAAATATTAATATTTAAAATGTAATTAAAAGATTTAAAACCATTTTAATACTAAAGGGAGACAGACGATAATGCCTCTCTGAGTCGTTCAAGTTCTTAAGACAATGGTTGATCAGTATAATTCATTGATGTTGGGAGCAATCCCCACATGCCTTGCTTGAGTCTTGGGGAGACCTAATGGTGCTCCGGTATGAAGAGTGGGCTGGAGCTTGGCACACAACCAGCTCTGGAGCTGAGGACAGTGGGGTAGGAGGCCCACGATGACAGGGAACAGCAGGTGGCCAGCAGGGCTTACTGTGCTGCGGTGGGTGTGAGGCCCCAGGGGAAAAGCCCACGGTGGGGGGGGGGGGACCTGGGGCTGCTGTTCCTCCAGCAGGTTCTGGGAGAGTGCCTGGGAGCCTCCTCACCCCCAACACGCAGGGCCAGAGCCCCAGCCCCCTGTCCACACACGCCACTCGTTCACGCTCTCACACTCCCTGCCATTAGGCTCCCCCGTGACCAGCTTACCAATTTCAAGGAGAGGGCCTGTTTTCTGGCGGCCTAGAGTACTTTCAGAAGCCAATAAGGAAAACAATTCACTAGGAAAAAAGAGAATAAAATAGAATAATAAAAAGTCAACAAATAGCTAAATAAGAGGCTCAACTTCACTCACAATCAGTGAATGATGTAAATCACAACAATGTCTAGGCATCTGTTTTCTGTTTGAGAAAAAAAAAAAAAGAGGAATAAAAAGTTGTAAAACCCCCTTGGTCAGCCAGAGCATATAAAAAACAAGCCCTTTCCTGCATGCCTACTCCCAGGGGAATTTGCCACAATGTTTGCTTGGGGGAATTTGATGACATTTAACTCTACCTACTTGCAGGCAGTGTCATTCTGTTAGAAATTTGCCCTGAAGTCATAAAAAAAAAACCCAGTATTTCCCAAACTATTTTAATTTGATCATCTAGATATCTTCCTTTTACCTTTCAAATGAGTTTAATTAAAGGCAGATCAAACCAACCACATAGCAAAGAGGATGGACTACTCATTGATGGATGAAGACAGCTTCGCACCAGTAGTTCCCAGAATGGTTCCCCACGGAACACCAGCTCTACAGGCAAAGGCAGCCTCTGGCCCTGCAGGATTTCTGGTGCGTTGTGCCAGGGGCCTGCCCCCAAGAGAGGCTGGGCCCTCTGCATCCTGAGCGAAAGGATGTCGCACCAGGGCTGTGTCCCTCGCAGAAAGGATACCTTGACTACTCCCAGCAAACACCTGAATGCACAGGGACCCACAGACGTGAAGAAAGGTTGCTTCAGAGTGTTGTGTTACCCCTGGGCAGGATGCAATATGTCAGTAACAGGAAGGGGCTATCCCCTCTCATTTCTGTGGATACAGAAGAAATGGCCTGGCAACAGCACCCCAGTTTCGTGGTCTTTACCCAAGCAAATACTTACTGAAGGCCAGAGTCCTAGTGCTTGGTCCACAGTTGGGGTCCTGCTAATCTGACCCTACCTCGGCTCCTCATACTCAAGAGTTGGCTGCGCCCCCATCACATTAGTTTGTGTTTCTATAACGTATCTAATTGCTGTTTTCTGAAGAAGGGTGGAGCAGACTGCCAGCCAACCCAAGGGCTGGGCGCTTCTGCTCCTCTATGTTAAAATTAACTTTAAATTACATGTTGATTCCAGTCCTATGAAATTTAGCAAACAGTGCATTGCATTTAAATAAATTATAATAATCAAGCTCCAGTGTTTGAATTAAAGCTTTTTATTGCATGATTTGACTGAATACTGTAAAAACCTCATTAATTTGTATGCCACTAATTTGTAATTTGTGATAAAGCATGGTGGGGGGAGGGAGCACCCAGACCCAAGTTCCTCTTTACGCTGCAAATCTCTTTCATGAAAGTGCAAATCGGCACTGTAAACAAGGGTGCAGGGGGTCTGATTTGAAATACTTAAGAAAATAAACTTTTCAAATACCTTTTAGAAGCATCATTTACATGCATACAATTTATATGCTAATTACAAATCATTCCGGTCTATTCACTAAAGTAATTCCCTTGAGAACCTCAGCTGGGCTTTTTCTTTCTCTTTCTTTCTCTATTTTGTTTTGTTTTTGTTTTTGTTTTGGCCTCGGTGAAGTTACTATTATACTTGAAACTTAAAAATGTGTGTCCCCAACAGGCTCTACACTTTAAACGGACTTTGTCGAATTATTTTAAATTAGTAAAATTTTACTGCAGTTTTTGTCACTGTTACTTTGTCTCTCGTGTTCTACTGTGATTCTAAAATGCTTGGAAGGTGGTTCATCTTAAAGTAGAATTTTTGACAGAGGTGCTGGGACTCGCTTGAGCAAGCTGGGGTTGTGGGGGAATGGGTTCCATCCAGGACTCCAGTCATCCATCTAGGACTAGAAGTAGATGCCCTGGGATTGTTTGCGTGTAGGTGTGTGCGTGTTGCGTGTGCGCTTGTGCTGGCGGTGAGTCTGCTGGTCCTAAGAAAGTGGTGCTCCTGACAGAGTGACCCCCCATCTCTAAACAGAGGAGCCCCAATAAACTAGATCAATATTAAATTTGATAAATATCATCTGTATTTCATACAAATAACAAACTTGTCATCCTGGTGCTAGTTTCAAATTCTCAGATCAGTCACCATCTGAGGTCACAATCCACTTTCACGTCAAGGATTTTCCATTGGATCCAGCACTATGATGGTCCCCAGGCCAGAAAAATGGAGTCAAATACTTAGGTCGTCAAGGCACAAACGAATGGATTTTTGAGCAGAGATCTAACAAAGGAATGCAGGTCTGCAGGGCCTCCCCCACTACAGGCCCTTGTGTTGCGCCAGAGAGCAGGCATGGGGTGTGACATGGGCAAAGGGAGAAGGAGAAGAGCTCTGACGGCCCAGCTGTGCTGTGGAGACACGGGCCTGGTGATAAGCTTGTCTTTTCCCGATTTATTTACTTTACTAATTGGGTTACAAAATAAAATTAAGATCAACAACAAATACCCTCTTTCAAGCCATGTAAATTACATATTGCAACTCTCTCGATGTACGTTGAGGTGGTGATATAATTAGCTCACTAGAGAAAGGCTGGAGTTCAGAGAATCTAGCACATGCCTTGGAATTCCAGTCTTACACAACATAATTATTCTTATGCGAAATATAATTAATGAAGAAAATGCCTCAGATGTGTGGGCTAGGAAGGCAAATATAGCCATCCTTTATTGTGCCTTCAAGGTTAGAATTATTATAGCACTTATAATTTTATTATAATTACCCATAATGAGACTCCACACATGTGATGTAGTCGACATGCTACTGACAATGGAAGTTTGCAGAATGCCTCATTAAGTATTTTAGTGCATATTTATGTGGCTTTCGCTCCGCCTCCCAGTTTTGGTGGCAACACAGCCCATGTAAAGGCATATGTACATATTTTAATAAAAAATACTACCATTAAAGATCATAAAATGATTACAATGAATAGATATTAAGATGTCACAGCTGTATAAGCCATTCCTTTTATGTACTCCCATGCCGAATTGTTTTATGACCTATCATAAGCCTATTAAACTACTGGTAATAAAGGATTGTAATTAGTGATAAAACCTTGTTGCTTAGTGAGCCAAGACAGTCATCCTTACTTTGAATTTTATTGAAAGTAATCAAGACGGAACCTTCAGCAATGTCAAATACCAGTTGAGAGCAAGGTTGTACTTTTACTAGGGACTGGTAACATTTAACCTTTCCTGGGGTTTCTCCTTCTTCTTCAATTTGCTGGGTGAGGAGGGTTTTTTTTCTGGTTTTTTTTTTTTTTTTTTTTTTTTTTTGCCTTTTGTCTTGGGCTATTTTGTTTGTAAACTTGAGTTGCAAGAGGGAATATTCCAGGCCAAGGATGAGCAAGCAAGAGCACCCACGTGACCCACGCACGGCAGTGGCTCTCGGGGTGTGGCATGTGGGGCTTGGCTCTGCTCCCTGCAGCCTGGGCCACTGCAAAGAAGACATCCATCCTCAGAATGGAGCTGCAGAGGGTGTGGGGAGGGGCAGGGAGTCCCAGGAAGCCCTGCAAAGACCTGAACAAAACATGTGACCTTTGCGGCTATCAAATCAAATTAACTTTCTTCCTAGTCATCCTTGGTTGAATGTGAACGTTGCTTCCAGAAGCACAAAAGCCCCCGCGCTAATCCGCAGGCCAACGCCCGGGGCCTCTGCACATTTGTGTGTCCGCCGCCCGAATACATTAACGGTGCCACCATACTCAGAGGCTTGCTTCTCACTCTTGTGAAAGTTGGCGTTTCCAGCTCCCTTAATGTTCCTTTCCCATGTCTTAACTTCACGGTTCTGGGTGGAGCAGTTTTGTCAGGGGACAGGAGCATGGAATCTGTCTCTGCAAAAACACTCAAAAGGAAGAGTGAATTTTTGTGCCAGGTACCAAAGACCATTCACCGAGTCCCAGGGCCCAGGCAGGCGAAGGACTGCATTTACCTCAGGCCAGGGGCCCCAGGTCCTCAAAGGACAGCCTCTCACCTCCACAAGAGCAGCTCTGCACAGGAAGGCACTCCTGAGAGCCTTTCCCTCACCGCTAAGGTAAACCGGACACCCAGCCCTGCACTGTGCACCTCACAGACCCGAGAACAGAGCAAAGGGTGAGGACCAGGTGGAGGGTCTCTGGTCTCCATAGGCTAACCGGACTTTGCAGCCTCCTGGGCTAGGTTTTCACCACCCTGAATTGAGCAATAGGGGAACTATAGTAAGGGATAATGGGCCTCAGGTCAATGGAAACTATGTATCTTGGAGGGTAACAAAGACAGGGCTAAAGAAAAAAAAAAAACAAACCCTAAAACCCCTAGGGGACCTTGGTGGGGGGAGATCCTGGTGAGGGACCAGCGGGGCACCGACCTAAACTCCGTGGGGGTGCTGAGCAACCCAGCCCCCTTCCTACCTCCACATTTCTCTGGGGAGCGACCTTTCGCACAGAAGCCAGGAGCCAGGGATGCAGGCCTGTGGAGTGGCTTTAAAACACAGATGCTCAGTAATTAATCTGACATTAAGTAGGAAAAGTGAAATTAAATGCAAGGAGTCTGAGTCTGGTGGCAGACTGCAGCATCTAAGCACAAGTGCGTCCCGGTGCTGGTAACCTGGAGAGGGCTGGGCTTAGGGCCGAGCCCTCCCGGCCTGTCTGTCCTCCGGACCTCAGCCCAGCACCTCACAGGTCCCAGCCTCGCTGTCTCCCTCGCATGGTGCCGGCGGGTGGGGTGGCTCAGTGTGAGTGGAGTTTGCAGGAAATCTGAAGGTGGGTGGAGAGCCCGCTCATGCTCCCCGAAATACCAGTGTGGTCAAAAGTCCCCTCATTGGTGGGGGGGGGCGGGCTCGGGGGGCGCAGGAGGCCAGGGGCTCTTGCCTGCAAGTCAGAGAGACCGCTCATCTACTTTATTTGTTATCTTAAGTGTACCCAGAGTTGTAGGGCTAAATATGAAAGCCGTAGCAGTTGGTCAGGTTTTAAGCTACTGGAACAAAGTTAAGCTCCTGCGTCGGCTGGCCGAGATACCCGCCATAAGCTGACAAGTAATTAAACCACCATATCTGTAACAACTGTCATCTCTTATTTCTGTGCTACTTGGACGTAAACCAAAGGCAAGAAAGCCAAGGAAGAGGGGGGAAAAAAGAAAGAAAGAAAGAAAGACTAAAGAAGAAGAGAAGCTGGTCGTCCAGGGCCACTGCTGGGCCATCCTGCTAAACAGTTTAGCGGACCTGGGCATTTAGAGGCTTGTAGCCCAGATCAAAAGGGTCAGTGCTCCCTTTACCAATTAACAGCAGGGAGAAGCGCATCAAATAAGGTGTAAATTTGAGCTCTGCAGTTTTGAGGAAGCCGAGCGTGAAATGCATTCTAATACTGCAGAGTGGCCGGCTTTGAGCTGCTGTCACTGCTGCGTTTCCCAGAAGCTGGGGACCCGTGGGGTGGCACGCAGCACCCCGCCCACGCCAGCCTGACCGGCTGAGACCCTCCCCAGGGGACTCCTGGGGCCCATGCTTCATTGCTTGGGTCTAAACAAAACCTCCTCCTCTCCCTCCTCTGCCCACACTCTCTCCCCATCCAGACACAAGGTCCAGACTCTGGTCTCTGAACACGTGGGGATATTTTGTATCTCTGGGTATCAGAGCAGGGCTGGAGGCTCTCAAGGGTTCCAAGTGACCTGGGAACAATAAGCGGAGCAGTGACCCACCCACCTTTCTGGGTCCAGGGCCCAAATTAATGGAACGCTCTGCCAATCACCGCAGTGTGAGCTGCTTTTTATGCACAGACCTCATTTGCTTGATGCATTTGAAAATAATGTTATGGGGACCATAGTACCACTGAATTGAAATGGCTCCATGCTTTTCAAGATAAGCAGGGGATTCAGGGCCTCTGCATTTTAGCCTCGTGATGAGAGAAGTGGCTTCGCTCAAGAGCCTGGCTTTCAGGGGGAGAGGACTCTGGGGGTAGGATGCATTCACACACACACAATGACACTCTTCATCATGACTAGCCTGATGCTAGACGCCACTGCATGGCACCTTCAGGGCGAAAATAAAAGTATCACGTGGCATTTCAGAACTCAGACATTCCTGTTTGCTGGAGGATTTGAGATTTCTAAGGGAAAAATTTAAACATTTAAGATGGTCTACTGCCTCTCCCTCAAGACCTTTGTAAATCGGCCCCCACCCCCGCCCAAACACCAAGGAATGAGCAGCATACTTGTTAGGGCTCTAATTGCAAAGACGTCTCATGTTTTCCTTTTAAAACCTCTTAATACTTTCATAGTCTTTTCAGTTCAAATGGCCTGTGAGCTTTGTTAATTTACAAGTCGTCAAACTTGGAATTACTTGCCAATCTTGGAAACACAGACCCAATCCAAGACCCATCCACACATTCTGTTTGTTTTTCTCCTAATGAAAAGTGTGACAAGCAAATAATAAAACTGAAAAAGTGAGCATAAATTAGAGTCTACCGCTACAGAACAGATCGCCTTTTGAAGACTGCATTTTAAAAGATGTGCTTCGGGAGAGCACTCACTCGGTCATTTAAATTATCTGGCTTAAACTGTATGTGGTTCTTCTGTAAGACGGTTTATCCCATTTCATCAAATAGAATGTTTGATGTGCCTTGGCATAACAAATTATCTGTGTTGGATTTATTTCAGTGAATTCCCCTTCTCCTTCTGGTTTCAAGAGAGTAAGCCCTGGGTTTCTAAATATTATGAAAACAACCAGATCTGAGAGACATTATATCCACAACAAAGGAAAACGAGTGACCAGCCCAGTTACATTGTCTTTTGAACAACAAGTCAATGCAGACAGAAGTAAATGACAGTTAATTACAAATTACATTCTGGTTGGGGCTGAGCAGGCCTCTTGCCTTGAATAATGATCGGGCCCTCGGGCGCTCACCTGCCTGCGAGCGACCGTAGGAGACACAGGCTGGGTGCTATACAAGTTTCAAAACAAGCTGCTAAACACAAAAGCTTATTGGATTACAGAGATTTAGGAAAAGCATTCAGATCTCTCGCGGCAACTGCGGGCCGAGGGCGGAGGGATTTCTAGGGGAGGGATGGCCACTGGGTGTACGTTTGGGAATGTCGCTCCCAGTTTCCATGGAAGGCAATCGCCCCTTGTTTGCCGAGGCTGGAGAACCTGTCCCACCGCAGGGAAGCCGGGCGGTGCAGGGGGCGCCTTGAAACTCCGCCAACGAATCGAGAGAGTTGTAGGTATTGCTGACGATATTTCAGACTCCGAATCAAAGGAACACAGGCATGCACTTAGAGCGTGTAGCTTTCTTTTTTTTTTTTTTTTAACCCGAGGAGAATTTTCATGACCCATCAGCAGATACTTTGATTCACTGATAATTTGTTTTACTTTAAACACCAAATGAACTTACTGCTTTTTAAGTCAAATTTTAAGTTCCGACATGTGCAAAAAAATAACACAATGTTGAAAATAATGAATGTCTGGCGTTCCTGCATTGAAAAGACCTTGGCTTTTGTAATTCACTAAAGCAATTTCTATTCATTTAGTTGAGCTAAATGCTTATTGTTAAAGACAAAAGCCCCAACAGTTTGACATTGAGCTCATTATGTATGTTAGGAACGCTGTGCCATCCAAGGCCACACCGCGTGTGATAAAGGCAGAGACTGGGGGGGTGGGGGGGAGGGGAGGTTCCAGGGATTAAAATGCAGACCGCACCGTCCTCCTCAATAACTTTCCATTTAGAACTGATTAAAACTTCAAACCAAACCTCATCGGCCACACCAGCAGGATGATTTTTGTTGTTGTCGTCCAGCCAATGGGGCCAGCTGAACGGGCCCCGCTGGCTCAGAGACAGCTCGGCAGCCAGGACCTCACTCCCAGCTGAGTCTCAAAATCGTGTACAATTTTAAAGAAAGTATAAACATGTGCAGAAAAGCTCGTGGAAGCACAGTGAGGTCTAGGAGGTACATACACCCCCACGGTCTTAAATAGCACCAACAGAGCTTGCTAATACACCTCTCGTGTGGTGGGAGGGATTTCTGCTCCTTGCGGGGCACCCACCAGCTCAACCCACAGAGGCTCCTGCCACGCAAGCCACCAGAGAAGGGATCAGGAGCCAGCGTGGAGTGCCACCTCCTCTCCAGGAGAACAGGAAGTCATCACTACACTGTCCCTCTGGGGAAAAATGCTTCTTCCCTGAGCAGAAAGTAGCTGAGAAAAATGGTTTGCTTGTGAGCTTCTGCAAGATAAAAGTTAGATTAGGTCCTGCTGAGATCCTTTCAATGTTATGTTCCCCTGCTCAGTCAGAGAGAAGATAGTCTTACTCAGGAGACAGAACACAGTGAGCAGCTGCGGGAGCCTGTCCAGAGTGGGTGTGTGGGAGCACAGCTAAGATCCTATGAAAATCCCACAGAGGTCACCCTCTAGATGTCTCACTCTCGGGCTGCAGCATTTGAAAGCTACTTTTAGAAATGTGGGCATTTCCCATGAGAATGGGCAGATGGTATATTTCTAATCCAAAGGAGCAGAATTAGTTTATCCAGAGGGATCCTTTGAGCCTATGCAAGTAAGACATCTTCTCAAGGCCTCCCTGGAAAAGACACCTGTACGAGCTCTCCCCCTAAAATCATGGAGAAAAATAGCTGCCTTCTCTGCCTGCAGGAGAGCCGGCCTCTTATCGGTGGCAGAGTGACGCTGAGGGTACTGAGAGTGACATGGGCAATCCATCTTGTCATCAGCACCGTGAGGGGCCGGCGGCACCTCCACCTTCCGGAGGTGGCCGAGGGGAGGATGCTTAACCCCTGCGAGCCCGTGTCCCTGGCGCGCTTCGCACCACCACTGTCACGTCTGAGGTGCCTGCAGAATGACAGCAAATCTATACGCCCCACAATCTACCATCGTGACAAGTGCACACCAGGCCGCCCTATAACACTATTAAACTGTATCATGACGGGAAAGTAAGACAAGGCCTTTATTACGTGCCTTGTTGAGCCATTTAGAAGGTCTTTGGCTGGGAAGGTAGGGCAGCCAAGGCCGCCTCGCCCCTGGCTGTGGTCGCCCAACAGAGGACTGTGATTTCTAAACAGGCATCTGAGGGCCAGGACGCCTGCTCCCAGACAGCCTGCAGGGCGCACAGGCTCCGGGTCCATCCAGGAACGCATGTAAATGCTATTGTGATGTAAATGAAGGTTGGTAAGTGTTGACGGATTTTGTAGCTTTTCTTTTCTTTTTTTTTTTCTTTTTAATCCATAACAGATAATGGTAAGACACCAGGGCTGGAGATGCTCTCAGAGGCCACGCAACATTTTATCATGTCATCTAGGAAAACCTAGATCATGGAAGTGGCAGATGCGATAACGTGTGTAAACAACATCTTGGGATGTTATTTTGAACTTGAAAGATTTCGAGTGCCCAGTCCGACCCACAGGGACACACTCAAGTGTGACATTTCTCCAGTCACTGTGTTTTACATATAATATGTCAATATGAAGTAAACAACTTCCCTTGTAACTTTTTATAGTTTTTTTATTTTTTAATTTCCTCTTTCCCTTTTGTTAAATCACAACAAGCTTTTCTTGGGTTAAAAAGAGAGATAAAAAAAATCTAGTTGAATAGTAATATGGTCATTTCATGTATATGCAAGAAAAAGATCTTTTCACACCTTGATGAAATTAGCATATATTTAAATACTAATGAATCACCAGCGACTGGTTAAGAATTCCAAGAACTACCTGCAAGCTCAGTCCTGTGTCCCTAGGAAACATCTGATTCTAGAGGCATTTGAGGTGGTCGAGGTATGATTTTATTTCACAAGCTGATAATACTCTGTCCACTCACGTGAAGATGGCAGGAGGACTGAAGCCTTCCTCATGAGAAAGTCGTCTCAAAATGGAAAAATTAGAACCAAATGAAAATAAAAACTGATCCGGGCTTGAGTTGGCTTCCCGTGTAGCTTGGTTGCCCAGTGGGATTGCAGAAACTTGTGTTGACCATCATTTTGTTGACAGTGGGCTTGTTTGATGCAGAACTGGATTAATGAGTTCTTTGCATGGATATCTCATGGCATGGGAAATTAATTTAAAGACACGCTTGCAGGAACTTTTAAAATATTTCGCTATCCTATAATGGTACTGAAATCATTGTAGGTGTCTCAGGTAAATGTGATGATCGCTATATAATCACACCATCGGTTTGCTCTAAAACCTCAACCCCCAAGTCTTGACTGCAGGGTGAGCTGATGGCCAGGCCTGAGCCAGTCGTGGGCCTGTGTCCACCCATCCTCTTGAGTTTTAGCAACAGAATCTCAGTAGAACCCCAAAGCTCCAACATCATCTTCCGTACAGAGCTATCTTTTCATTTGAACGCACTCTTGAACTTCAGTGGGGGACATGCAACATGCATGCTCCCACGGCAGACGCTTCCTTGAATAACTGGATGTGGACGGATTTTTGTCTGTGTGCTCTTCCTATCGGGTCCTTCCGCACAAACCTTTTGTGGACGGCCACGGACTAGCTAGAGTTACTAAACCAAACCAAGCTTGGACTTGCGTCCCTTATTTACTCATAAGGCTCGGGAGCCCAAAGGGTAAATAGTTGGTTGATGCTTGAGAAAGGGCTTGAGCAATGGTTTCCGGAACTCGCTTTTACGTGATCGCCCACATAATACAATTGATATAATGTGTTCTAGCCTGGTGGTAAAATTAAATAGGGGTCTGTGCTATTCTTACTGGTCTGTTAATCATATCTATTGTCCTTTTGAAAGCATATGCACCTAAATAGCATGTTTATCTATTAACTAGGACCCTCCTGTGTCAGTAGGGTCTGTCATGCATGTAGGTATTCCTTTATCTTTGTTCTGCTTGTGCTATATAATACCGTAAGAACCTTGAATAAAGTTGACACTGCTTGGACATCATCCACTGTGTCCCTCCTGTCCCCATCTCTTTACTTTTCTTTCATTTCCTCATCCCCTTACCCTCAGGACCCTGATTGTGTTGCCACAGAGCACGCAACAACCTTTGGCTGAGCTCACTCTCCGAGGGTCATGTGGATATCCCATGTGGAACTCTTAGCTGTGTTAAGTAAAATGGGTATTGTTGGCTGTTTTTCTTAGGACAAAACGTCAGAGCAAAAATGCTCAAAGAAATCAGACTCATAGAAAGAGAAAGCTTTTTATCTGGTTTGACAAACATTGTCCCTATTTTGAAAAGTAGGATTAATTTTAAAATGTATGTATATTCACTTAAACAATCTACACAAGACTCTTCCCAAACATGATGAGTGAAATTTATTGCAAAAGGCAAAACTTCAACCATAGACATGGGATTGTAACTGAGTAACTCATTGGTTTGGGACAAAAAGTGGATGTGGTATCAATGTTTTAACATAATCCCTGCCTTTACCTCACAGTTTTATTTAAAAAAAAAAAAAATCATTGACTCTGCCTTGGAGAACAGGTGGCAGGCCTGAGAAGTTAAGGGCAGACCTCACATTTCACAGGTAAAGGAAATTTGTCCCCAAGAGGAACCTGTCTTGTACAGTTGTTTTAGGCAAATCATTGAGTGGTGAATGCAAGGATCCTTGGGGTTCTCACAAGGTTGCTCAGCATGACCTGTCCTTTCCTTTGTGCTGTGTCCAAGGAGCCTGGGGTTGTTTTAGGGTGTCTGTGTTTGGACCTAGAAGCAGGTTGGCAGACCTTTCTTGCGAAGGACCAGAGAGCCAACCTCTTCAGCTTTGGGGATCACACAAGGTCTTTGAAGCTAAGACTCAGCTCTGCTACTGCAGTGAGAATATCCGTGGGTGATCCATAAACCAGTGAGCATGGCTGTGTTCTGATAAGATTTTATTTACAAAAACACATGGAGGGTCACATTTGGCCCACAAGCCATAGTTTACTAATCTGTGGATCTCGTCCAAAACCTCAGCCCCTAGGGCTGGCCCAGAATTTTTGACAACTAACACAAACATTAATTCTGAGCTTCTCTTTTTCATAGTGAGCTCTTTATTTTGATCCTTAAATCAAGTCTGTTGCAGAAAATATTGGATAGCCTTCGTTAACAGATTATCACTGCCAATATACATTTCTTCATAGTTTTAATCCAAAAACCTCAGGAGGAAAAGCTTTGCCTCACATATTGTAGACACTGTGTTTTCAGGGAGTGCTCTCCTTCAAGATGGTACTACTAATCTAAGAGTAGAGTCAAGATGCATGTCAGGGGAGAGGTGGAGATAGATAAAACGTCATCTTGGATGCCACGTGCTAAATAACAGGGATGGACAGCCTCAGCTCAGATGAAGAAATGACCCTGAGACACAGGGAATCAGGGTTTAAAAACAACAAGAGTTTGACTATATCAATAATGTTGACAATTCAAATAACACTATGTACCTCTGTCTATTGAATACCTGCTGTGTGTCAGGCATTGTGTTCCACATTATACACGCATTCCTTCATTTAAAATTCCCCCAGAAGGTAGAGATTGGCTGGATTCTGTCCTCAACGATTTGTACTAATGGTTAGGGAGGGCTTACCATGGAGCATCTAACACATTTTGGCTCGTGGAGAGAAGAGACAATCCTGAAACAGAGACCTGCATGTGCATTCCAGCAAGCAGGAAAGGAGGACCGATGAGGGAACAGATGCTGAGGAAGTGGCCTGGGTGTGGGGAACCCCAGGGGGTGCAGGGACTGCCTGTTACCTGGCGTGGGACATCACAAGCATGGGAACTCGCCCCTGGCCAGCAAGGTTCTGAAGGCCTCTGGAGTGCTTGAAAATTTGACCAGGGTCCAGCTGGAACGGATGTTGTGCCTGGGACTGCAGCTGGCGGTGGGGCGGGGGGGGGGCAGGCAGTAAGGAGCAGGTGAGGCAGAGTGGAGGGGATGGAGCCATTAGCAGGACTCCTCTCTGAACCTGCCCTGAACACAGCTCGTGACACCACTTGGCCAGCTGGGGCTGAAGTGAAGAGCTGTCGTTTTATCTACTCTTAGAGATCTTGTCAATGCAGGTCCACAAAAGGTTGGTTTTGATCTCCAAAGTTGGAGATACCTTGTCCGATAGGATGCATTGGAGATTTTGGAAAAATAGTTAGAAAGCTCTACAAGAGCACAGAGAGGTGGGCAGCCCATGCATGCCATCACTGGGGACCTGCAGGGGTAGGTGCTTGCAAGAAGACGCCTCCCTGGACCAGAGCGGAAGGCCGGCAGAATGCTGGTTACAGCGACAGGGCTACATTTCTCTTCCAGCTGCTCTTGATAAAAGTACTGGCCTCTTGTGGTCCGTGATCCTCTTGTCTAAACTGCTATGGTCAGACAGGAGGCGTTTTGGTGCTGCTTAGAGCTTCTCTGTACAGTCAATTAAAAATTCTTCCAACTATGGAAAATGATACCAGTTAGATTCCAGACCATTTTATTCAGGTGTTTTCATAACTATGCCTGAGTAGGAATGTTTGAAGGGTCTTGTCTGCATACAGCCAGCGCCCAGCTGTGTCTAGACTCTGCCTCCCTGCACGGGGAGCCTCTTCCTGAACGTGAGCCCCAGGTTCCCCGTGGAAGTCTTGCATGTATAATTCTCACCCCTGTGCTGATTTTAGGCGCTATCCCAGCAACTCTAATTCAACTGTGCTCCCACCATGGGCCCCCTCAGGCGGCCCTCCTGACACAACAGTGGGCATCAGCTTCTCCCGCAGAATGCGTCCGTGGACACCTGACTCATAGGTCCACAAACATAAGTCCCACAAAGGAGCGTGGGACAGAAATGTCAGTGGCTGGGTGGGCTCCTGGGGACGAGGAGCATGGCTCCCCAGCACGCTTTTCCTCAGGCCGGCGTGGGAAGCCCATTGCAGACAGTTCACTCTCCTGTGAGGATTTTCTTTTACAGAATTTTCCTGTAAACCCTCAAAATCCTTAGTAGGAAAGTTTCACCAGCATTTGGGGCTCCTTCAAGTGCCTACCGCTGCTATTCATGACTCAGAGGCCAGAACACAGAGATGGTGGAGAGAGAGCTAAGAAACAGCCAGGAGCAGGAAGGCAGCCCGGGCTCCCGTAACGTCCAGCTCCGACGGTGCTCTGCATCTCTGACATCAGGTCATTCATTCAGAGCATAGACTGTTGAGGCCCAGAGAGGTAGTCTCCCACAGAAACCTTGCGTAGATATAAAAGAAGAGGATTGTATCCACTCAAGTGACCTGGTCAGTGTGTGACTGGGGAGGGGCAGGGCAGGGCTGTCTCTGCAGCAAAGTGGTGCAGTGGATGCCTGGGTTTGGGAGAAGAGCCTCACAACCAGTGCAAAGGTCTTGGGGCAGGAATGAGCTGAGTGCAGACTTCTGGAGAACAGTGAAAAGGACAGTGTAGCTGGGCCTGAGGGAGATGTCAGGAGATCAGGACACATTTCAAGGGCCTGGCTGGCTGCAGGGAGAGTTCAGATGCAGTTCCCTAAGGAGCTGCTGAGGACTCCCAAGAGCAAAGGAGAGACACCCTGTAGTTGGTGTTTTCAGAGGGTCCTGTGGCTGCAGTGTGGGACAGTCACAGGGGTGGGACTAGCCACGGGGAACAGGGGGTGGAGCGGAGAGAAGGGTGCCAGCAGAGCTCCTGGCATGACTTGGGTTCTAGGGACCTTGTAGAGTGGGTCCTACAGGACTCCCTGGACTGGATGGGGTGGGTGTGAGTGGTCAGAGGAGCAGGTGGGAAGTGAAGGCTGACTCCTAAGCTGGGGGCCTCCATGGACCCTTGGGGATGCAGCTGTGTACATCTGCCAGGAACTCCATGGGGAACATATTGTATAAATTAATCATAATGATAATTGGCACAGAGGATCAAGGCCAGTGTCCAAGAGAGGGACTTCTTCTCAATTTCTACTGGAAGGTAAGACATGCTCTGCTCAGAGGAAGGTGGCCTCTGAAGAATGAAAACAAAACACAGGACTACAAAACCAGCTTCCTGCTGTCTTCTCAGCATGCCCTTCTCACCTCCAGCCTGGGAGCTGGAGGACAAGCTTACACTTGGGAGCACTTGTACCCACAGGGATGGCTGAACTCACCCAGGAGCCATTCCTTTGCACCTGCTCTACAGATCAAAGCCCTGGAAATTCTTGTACATCAGTTGTACCTGACATCAAAGACACGCACTCCACTGAATGTCCTGTGCCCAGAATTCCTACAGGGGCACAGAGAGGGAGCAAAGGTCCAGGGCTTTGGTCCAGGGCCTTGTCCAGCAACATAGATCTCCAAGAACATCACACACCATCAGCCCCTGCCAGAAACTCAACCCAGTGTCAAAGCCCCATCCAGACTCCCCAGTGCCTATGAGCCAGGAGAGTTTTAACTTCTAGTGTGATGACAGTCACAATATGGTCCAGGTGGCCGGAATCTGGAAGAGGGTCCAAGCATGGTTTCCTGCCAGGTCCAATGCTCTATCACTGTGCAAATAACCTGCAGGAGCTTCTGTGATGCTGACTGCCACCGGGAGCAATTCCGGTTAAGCTAGGAACTTTCAAAGCTGAATTCTGTAGTCTCTGCTGCAGAGAGGGTCCAGGGATGCTGATCTCATCCCATCTGGGTTGTTAGCTCCCCTGGTCCACGGCTGAATTCAGGGAAGGAGACCCAAGGTTGGTTCAGAAATGGGGAGAGGGAGGGAGGGAGGGAGGGAGGGAGGGAGGGAGGGAGGGAGGAAGGGAGGGAGGAAGGAAGGTGGAGAAAAGAAACTAGTTTGAACACTATGCTTGTCCTCAGAGTTTTGTGGCCTGGAAACCTTCTCAAGAACTCTGCCCTGAAAATAAGTAGGTCTTAAATACAAATAGCAAACCCGTGGTAGTCAGACATGCCCCTAGATGCATGCATCACAGTCCGTCCCGGGAAAGGAGAGGCTGTGGACGAGATGCCCTTATGGCCGGAACTTCCAGGAGCATCCACCACTCTGAATGGTTGTAAGTCGTGCGCATGTGTTTCCCACACTGAGCTTAGTCCTGGGGTGCCCCTGGCTCTCCCAGGCCACCAACAAGAAGGCCAGGGGGTGAGCTTTCAGGACCACTACACTGCTGGTCAAAGATTGATGTAAATAGTTAGGTTATCTATGGTATTTTTGTTGACATTTAGACAGCTATTTTCACATTAAGGTGAAGCACACAACTGTTTAAATGAGGAGCTGATTCATCATTCAAAAAGTAGTTCTTCACAGGGGCACATTTAGGTGATAAAAATCAATGACAAGGCTAGTAAATTGCCTGGGAGGGTTCAGGACAGATTCAAGATAAAGGAGGGAGAGATTAAGTCAAGACAGCATCTAATGCTTTTGCCAAACACTCCAGCCTCCTGCCCTGGATGCTGATCTAGTGACCGGCCACTTAATTCCCAGAGCCCAGTGCCAATCTTTTGTCACCTTTGGTACCCCATATCAAACTTTCAGGAAACAAGACCCAAGAAAGCAGATAATCAATAATGAGATCAGGAGATGTTATCATAAGAGAAACAGGGCTGCCTGCTTTGTTTGAGGAAGGTTGTTGCGCCGGGGTAGCCTGTCAGTGTGGGGATGTGATGTGCACAGCAGGAGTGAGCTTGTGGAGATAAGGCAGGAGGAGAAGGCAAGAAGCAGGCGCACACACAGGGGCAGGAAGCCAGCCACCGGCCAGCTTGCCCTCCACGCTCACCACGCACCTGGGATGGACGCTGGAAGACCGTGCGTTTCTTAGGTGTCCTTCCTGGGATGCTCTGTGCGTGGGTTCAGATGCTGCAGCAGGTCTGGGTGTGGTATCCGGGAGAATGGGGGTCTTCAGGGTGACCCACGCATGCTTTCTGTAGAAGGTAGACACCTGAAGCACCTGGTCCTCTCCATTGGCAACAGCTCCATGCATATGTCCCCTAGGTTACAATGGGGACACCAACCTGCATTCCACGGGACAGTAGGCTCTCCTAGGGTATGGTGGGACACCCACCTGTGCTCCGCAGGACAGTAGGCTCTCCTAGGGTACGATGAGGACACTGCCTGTGCTCCGCAGGACAGTAGGCTCTCCTAGGGTACGATGGGGACACTGCCTGTGCTCCCCTAGGGTACAGTGGTGGCGCCGCCTGTGCTCCGTGGGACAGTAGGCATGCTCACCTTCTCTACGTGACAAGATGCATAGCCACGCACCTTCTGTAAGATAACACGCACACCCTCACACGTTCTGGGTGGTACACGCGTACCACATCACCTCTGCAAAGCCAGGTACCTGCACTTCTACATGGTAACAAGTGAACCCCTGCCTCTTGTGGAGGACAGGAGGCATCCACGCCCCTGACAGGTGATGTTAGGCATGCCTGCATCTCTGTGTCTGGCATCTTCTCTGCTTCTACACGGTAGTGGGCACAGCCACCCCTCGGTGGCAGGGGTGCACCCACAGCTCCTCAGTATGACACTGAGCAAGCTATGTGATGCAAGTTACTTGATCTCCTCTCTAGGCTGTTGGGGGAACATGTGATCATGCACTGGCCCATGAGTCCTCACCACCTCCCCTACATGGTAGCAGGTCCCCTATGCCTCCTCTCTGCAGACCTGGTGCGTGGACACCACGTGGCCTTCCATGAGACTGAAGCCTTGCCTCAGAACATTTCCTCACACGACATGGTGAGAAGAGTGACTGAGGAGCAGCATGCCTCTCATGTGTCTGGTGTCACAGGCTTTGGGAAACAGGAAATGAACCCGCCCCATGACCACCACCACATCTCAGCACTGGAATGCTCTCACAAGACAATTATGCTCAGGGGACCAGTCACCTTACAAATGTCTAACTTTTTGTTAAAAATGGTCTTGCATCCAATTCCTCACCTATATTTTCCCACAATAAAATTTCTGACAACTGAGAGCAGTCACATAAATTTGCTGTTGACATGTTACCCCACGTACCGCAGAAATAAACTGACATTTGGGATGAAGTCTTATTTTCCAAATAACCATGAATTTTGACCTTTGGTGGTTTTATTCCTAAAACAAGCAAGGTACCCTGTGTTAATAATCATTTACGAAACCTGAAGGATAACTTGGAATGAATGAACTTCTCTTTTCATGGAGGCACGGTTCACAAAGCATCACCTTCTCTGCCTTCTTCCTCTGGCTCAGGTGGGGCAGAGGTTCTGTGCTTCCCAGAACAAAGAGACTGCACTTTCTTCAGGGCACTGGGGTAAGATGAAGGCAATCTAAAGGTTGTTTTATAGAGGGGTCCCAGGAAGCAGCTGTAGGAAGGGACTGGGGCAAATGGGGGGGTGGAGGGGAGTGGGGAGGAACAGAAGGAGGAATAGGGGAAAGAGGGGGACAGAGGGAGGAGGGGGGATAGAGGGAGGAAGGGAACAAAGAGGAGGAGAGTCAGGGGAAGGGGGCTGGAGGGCAGGAGAGGGGGGAGGAAGGGACCTCGGGCAGACCCTCTCCCCTGGCTGTGTCCCTCTGCGGCCTGAGTCCCAGGGGAGCCTCCAGAAGGACCTTTTGGAGGAGGAGCGAGGAGGAGCATAGAGATTCTGAGCTCAAGGCTGAGGTGAAGCGTGGGAGCCCTGAGCCTGGGGAAAGGCCCCGCTGGCCTTAGTCCATTACCATTCCGAAGGCAAATCACAAAAGGAGATGGGCTTGCCCGGAGTTAATGAGAGTCCTCACCAAAACCACTAATCTGGGTTAAAACTGAGAGAATGCTGATAAGGAGGTCACAGCTCACCCTGGGAACAGGGAAGGTGCTCTGCGCAGATCAATTGTGCAGATGAGGAGGGAGCCTTTAATAGCGTCCAAAAAAATCTGAGGAAATGGATGTTGGAGACAAAAGCCGCTTAGAAGAGGTGCGGCTGAGATAGAACAAAACATCCCATTTTTACGTTTTTTATAACGTTCCAGGTACAAATCAACTAATAGCAGCAGAAGTTTAACATGACTTAAAAAGAGAGAGACTGACCCCCTGAGAAAGCAGATAGGAAAATGTGTAGCAGTACACTGATTATCCCTGTTCCCCTCCGGCAAGTACCTGGCTCTCCAGCCTGTGCGGGGGAGCATTTTGTTTTATTACCTTGTGAGTCCAGGGAAGAAAGCCCGCGCACCTGGGGAATTGCAGGCCGGCTTTGTCCGCGGCCCAGCTCCCTTCTGAGCGGGCGCGCAATTACAACGGCGTTTAAAGGGAGCCCAGAAGAAAGATGGGTTCAAGTGCAAATTAATTTCAGATTATCACAACAAAGGCAATCATATCTCAACAAGCTTGCCAGCAAAACACTTTGCAAAGGCCCCTAGGTCCCTCCCCTCCCCAACTCACAACAAAGGCCGTTCAGCTCAAATTAAGCTAATGATCTCAAGCAGCCCTCTGCCTACCTTTTTCGGGTCTGACTCTCTGCGCGGCGGGACACCGCAAACCTGCTGAGGCGGGGGCACGGGTGGGGGCGGGGAGGAGGGGGTGGCGGGGATGAGGTAGCCCGGAAAGGTCAGGGCTCCTATCCATCAAGTGACAAAACAAACAGTCAGCGGCTTGACGGGGCCTGCACACCGTCAAATGGTCTTATTCGGTGGACAGCCTGGGGTGGGGGGGCCGGGGATGGGGGGGATTTATCTGAACTTCTCACTCGGGCCGCTCTGCAGCCGGGAGCGGCTCACCTCCTGCGGCCGGCCAGCCGGCAGCCACCGCATCCTACGGGACCTGCGGGAGGAGGCCATCAGGGCTGAGAACATTCTGGTCAAGCCTCATTACTTCCTCATTACCTTTGCAGAAGTGGAGGGAGAGGGTTTTCATCTGGGAGCGCGGCGGGCTGTCGCCGGGGCTCCTGTCTGCTTACTGCACAGCCGACCGTGGCGCACGGCCACCGTGGGACTGCAGGGCCCGTGCTCCTTTTGGGGGCGGGGGGAGCCACCTTGTAAGGTTTAAGGTTTTCCAGCAAATTGCAGGCCCTTATCATTATGTCAGGGGGCGGGGGCCCATCCAGGAGAGGCGCTTCCTACTCCCTCCACCTGGATTCTGATGGCCTGTGTGCACCGGGCCCCACTCCGGAGACCCACGCATTCGCCACGATGCCTATGCCTCGTGAGAAGGTGCAGCTGGGCCGCCTGGCAGGGCTGAGACCGGGCTGAGAGCTTGTGTGGCTCGCTTGGGGGACAACCCTCCAACGGCGAGGGCCCGTGGGCCTCTGCTCCCCACGCGTCCTTCCTCTCCTTTCTGACCTTTCACGTGTCTCGTGGAATTACCTTCCTCTGGCCGAGCAGCCTCTCAGCGGCCTGTCCTCGCTCCCTGGGCAGGAGCCAGGCTGTAGGCTGTGCCCCGGATGCACGGTTCCCAGTGGGGCCTGAGCAGCTCCTGGCACAGGCTGCAGTGCAGACGACGCCCCAGGACCGCAGACGCTGAGCGCGTGCCCTCCCACAACATTTGCTCACATTTGAGCTGCAGGACGGTTCCTGCCCCAAGCCCGACCCCCGCTGCCCCTCCACCCGGGCCTCCCTGGAACTTGGCCCTGTGCCTCCTCCCTCACATCCCTGTTTTAAGACAAATACTTATAAGTAGTAAGTGTGCGTCCACAGTCCTCTGAGACATCTCTCCCGCCTCCCTCGTCCTCCGCCTGCCTGGCACGCAAACACGGCTTCCCATTGTCCTAGACAATTCCGGATCCTTCTCTGAGGGTGCCCCTCACTCTTCCACGTGGATATGGCGGCAGCAGAGGGTGAGAGGAGGGGAGAGAGTGCCCCTCGGCTCTGAAACCTCCAGGAGCTGTTGGACAGGGTTGACTGGCCTCTCCAGGCACATGGCACAGAATTAAACCCAGAAGCATCCCTGGTGGGAGAGTGGGACTGGCTTCAGGGGGGCAGTGGTGCTGGTGAGGGGCATGAACCAGGTGAGCCCCCGTCACTGTGTCCAGCCCCTTCCCAACCCGCCTGCACTGGAGACCCACTCCCCTAGAGCCAGGTGGTTCCAGCCCATCGTCCACTAGGCTGAGCACAGGCCCCAGGCCATGCCTGGGCAGCAGTGGGCATGGGCAGGTGGCCGGGCTGACTAGGCCAGGCAGGGTCTGGGGTCCAGGCTGAAACCCAAGACCGTCCCGCCCAGCAGGCCAGGCAGGAAGGAGGGGACACATGAGTGGAGCCAGACAGTCTCCCAGGGGCTGGGCACCGGCACAGCTCTGGGCCAGCAGGATCCTGGTCAGCTCCGAATGGAAGGTCTGCTGGCCGGGACAGTGATGTCCGACAGGCTGGGCACGGCCTTGGGTCAGGGCCAGGCACAGCTCTGTGTATTTGTTTGCTCCTTCAGAAGTAGCTTCAGCACAGACGCATATCCTGCGGGTTCTAGCCAGGCACTTTCTGGAACGTTCTCCCTTGGGCCAGCACCCAAGCCTGGTCAGGGAGCCCTTGAGGTCTCCCCTGGGAATGGCCCATGGTCCTGCCCCAGGGAGGGGATCTGGCCAGAGCCCACCTCAGGATGGACAGCTGGGGTGGCCCACCGGCCCTGTCAGCTGCTTGCAGGCCCCTCTCCCCAAGATGACATGCTTTCCTGAAGGAGCTGGCTGGGGCCTCCTCCAGGAAGCAAGCCAAAACCTGCCTTTCTCCAAACAGTGTAAGTGTTATTTCAAAAGCATATTTTTAGGACAAGTTTTGGGAGAAACAAGCACATTTACAGAACAGCCTTCTAAGACTGACATGTAGCCTGATTGGTCGGTTAGGGTCACGGAGGGCGCAGGAAACAGCTCAGGTGCCGTTTCCGTCATGCTCCAGCCTGACATGTCCCCTTGGCAGAGCTGGGCAGTGGCTCTGGGTTTCTCTTCTCACCTCCCTGTCCATCTGACGATGCGCTTACAGGCAGGACTGCCGAGGGTCAGGGGCCGGGGCATCACAGGAGCCCCTGACAGTCCTCATGAGCATGGGGCCCATCTCCTGGCTCTTTGGGATGAGAGTGGAGGACTTATGGGCCATGCAGCAGGTGCGGGGCCGACCATGCTAGCCTCTCAGAGATGAGGCGGGAGGCAGGGGTGTGCAGGAGGCTCGGTGTCCTTCCAGAAGGGCAGGGCGCTGCTGGGGTGGGGGTCAGAGGGAAAGACTTCCAGGGAAGAGAGGGAGGTGATGCCCCGGGACCTCGATGGCATCACCTCCCCCAGGTCGTTACTCATACTATATAGCATCTTCCGACTAGTTATCACCAGCTACCTGCCCATCAGGACCTGGGCTTTATAAATCAGTTACATTAAAGAAAATTCAGTTGTTATTAGGCACCCTAAACTGTAACCCCTGCCCCCTTTCCAGAAGCACACTGTGTTTTCATAGTAGCCAGGTGCACGAGCTCCCGGGTGACCTGGCCTAGCTCAGTGAACTACCAGGTGCCCAGAGTTGTGGAAGATTCTTCCCTAGAGAGTGTTGGGGTGTCCCTGCCTTCTCCTTCCATGCTCAGGAGGCCTGGCCCTGCCGCATTTCCATCTGCACCGCCTCCTCCCAGGGCTGTGAGCCCCTCCATTTCCTGCCCAGGGCGGGGACCCACCATGTGCCTGGCTGCATCCTCCCTGCCAGGCTACCAGGGCCTGTGCTCACTCGAAAGAATTTATGACTTCTACCCCCGAAATGTGAGCCCAGAGGTCATCGACAGGGTGGATCCCTTTCTCGTATGTGACTCCTAAGGTCGCACGTGGTAAAGAAAGAGTGAGGTTTAAAGTACGTCAGGGACTGGAGTTCTAATCTGAAGGAGCGTGTGGTCGTCTCCCTGGCTGGGGGCAGAAGGCCCAACCTCACCTCCCCTGGGGCACCTTCCCCACAAAAAGGGCAGCCAACAGCCAAGTGGGGCCTGGGCCCCACCCCCTCAGGAGGCCTGGCCTCTCCTCACACCCCAGGGACCAGTGCGTGACACACAGAAAAAGCACACACAGTAGAAAGAAGAGCCAATTTGATTTTTTTTTAAATTATGAATTCACTTTATATAATACAAAATCAGGTATTACGTATTTCATAATATTTTATCAGTTTCCTCCAGAATTCCAAAGCCATGACTTCACACAGGCAAAGGAGGTCAGTGCTAGTACCCCAACCCTCCTGCACCCTCAAAGCCCTGGAGAGACAGCCCAGGGCTGTCCAATCAACCACTATCTCTAGCTTCAGGAGAGATGCGGGAGCGGGGAAGAGCCAGAGGGGGTCGGGGGAGACAGAGAGAGGCACCTCCCTTGCACATCACTCCGCACCACCAAGATGGCCCTTTGTAAGCTGGAGTTAATCTTCAGCACTGGAATATTCCCTGGGTTTCCACTTTGGAAGCTCTACTTCCAGTCTCCCTTTCCTGCCTGCCTCTGGGTGGGCGTCTCACTGCCAAGTACACACGGCCATGCCGGAGGAGGCGCAATGCAGAGCAGGAGTCCTCCTGGCCACGCACCCAGTTCCAGCTCCTTCACCAGGCAGGTGTCAGTGGAGCGAACCTGAAGCTACTCACGGCTTGATGACGGCCGCAAATTCTTGGGGAAGCAGAGTGGTAGTTGGGCTCCATCTGGGAGGACTGGACATCCTTGACACTCGGATCCGACACAGGTACCACTGTCCTCAACCCGAAGCCCGGGAGCTCGGCATGGCGAAGCCAGTGAGGCGGCCCCAGAGCACACCTACGGGGTTCTGTGTGTGCGCTTGCCAATCAGGACCATTCGAGACAAGAAGTGTATGTTTTGACTTTGTGTGTTTAATCTAATAATTTTTATTAGATCTACTATAAGACTGATGACCGTGTCTTATAGTCACTTTGATTAATTGTTAGCAAAATTTAAAGATGAATGAAAGTTGCCTACTAACTACGTACATGGCAATTAACAAACATTTTCCTTGCACGCCTTTTCAAATTTTTTTTTAACTTAGGGAATATGTTTATCTTGAATTTATTGGAATGAGTATTTGAACACATACCTCTTAATATGTTATCGTGGTAGACTTGTCAAAACAGAATGTGTGTTTTGCATGAGGCCAACACAACCCACACCTCGTCTAGCAAATCTGACTTGGTTTCGTCTGAAAATAAAACAGCCCTGGAGCCTATCACCTGTGAAGTGTAGCAGGAATAAAGACCTTGACAATGTGTAATATATGAGTCTTGTTGCTTCACAAATACTTAAATTAATTTGAAAGAAATTCCAGGCAAGTCACATCAGGAGAGGTGAATATATTTGGAGGATGCACAGATAAGTATCACAAGTGTTAAACGGAGTAATTCCAGAGAAGATAAGTTAAGATGGTCAATGATAAAGGTCTCATCTGACAAGCACACGTTACCTATTTCTCCGTGGTCTCTCATGTTTTCTTGCAGTAAGGGCGAGGCCTGGGCCCAGCTGCAGTGGCACCGTGGTCCACGGTATGTAAACCGCCTGTTCCAGGAGCCCAGGGGATGCAGCAGGAAATCAGGATTCCAGGTAAAAGGGCTCAGCCCAGGGTCAGGGCGAGGGTGAGGCGGGGGCCGGAGTGGAGTCCAGGAGGCCGTGGTGGGGCCGCAGAGCGGGCACCTGGGAGGTGGGAGGAACCGGCGGAGGCCTCCCCTGGGCCGGCTCCTGGGAGTTGGCGGACAAGGAAGCCAGGGACACGCAGGCACGCGGAGCCCAGCTTGCCTTCCACTCCCCTACAAAACAACTAAAATCAGCATGCTGAGATGGGAGCCCCGTTTGTATGGTTTCTGTTATCATAAGGAGCATTACGAATAAAATCAAACAAGGGTCCCATAACTAAGCACTATATTCAGCTCTCAGGTTTCTGAAAAATGTTTCCTTAACATCCGCCACTAAGTGTGCCTTGCCTGTCTTCTGAGGTTTCAGAGACACGATGCCTGATTTTGATGCATTCCCCTCATGAAAATACTTGAGTATTAAGTCCCCCCCCCAAAAAAAAATAGAGTTATGCAAAACAAACCTTGCTGGAACTCAGTTACAACAGAGCCATTGGGAGTTGTCGGTGATGGGGAAGGAACACTAGGTGCGGGTTAAGATGCAGGGAGGGCAGGTGGGAGGCAGATGTCGTCAGAGGGGAGCAAAAGGCCAGAGGTGCCGAGTCCTTGGCAGGTCCCCCAACTCCCCAGCCAGGGGTGGCTCTGTCCCTTCTCAGGGCTTCACCATGGAAGAAGCAGCCGGGACTGACCCCCTCCATGGGGGCAGAGAAGGGGCCCTCCAGTGACACCCCGTGCAACATGAACCCTGCTCTCTCATTCTGCTGAGTGGATGGATGATGACTCATCTCCCCCAGATAGGCAGCATGTCTCCCCAGCTGGGTTGGGGGTGATAACCTGGGAGCCTGAACTGGGCCCAAAGGGTAGGCTGTGCCAAGGTCCAGGCTCCAGAGCTCATTGCCTCTTTGAGGGGCTGGGCCGGCTGGCTGCAGGCTCTCAAGTGGAGGGGGTTGGGGGGATGCTGTGTTGTCATGGCACCAGACCCGAGGGTGAGGGCTGGGCTCTCCCCACATCACCCGTGGCTTCCCCAGCCTCCTACTTTAGGTAGACCCAGAGGGGAATGATGGAAACCTGTCTTCACGGATGGCTGCTGTCTTCCTCTATCCTTGGTTTCTCCAAAATTTGTCCCAGGATCTGTTCTCCTGGGCCAGGGCCTTGAGGCAGTTTTCCTGTCTCTGGGAAGTTCTGCTAACCTTCTGCAGACTTTTCATGTGGGACCCTCATGTGCCTCCTGCCGGACCAAGCCTTGGAGGTCTGCATGCCAACAGCCAGCTTGGTGGGCTCTATTGGGAGCGGCCCCACCTCCTATGTGGCGCTCAGCGTTGCCAATTTTATACCAGTTTTATGCAATCGACAGCTCTCAAAATCTGAATGAGTTCTTTGAAGGATCGAATGGAAGAAAAACAGTTGAAAATGCAGACTGATGCATCTTGAGCTAGATAATTTAATGTGACAGCAGCATAGTTATTAAAGTATCAATCACTGGGAAGGGATCTGATAGTTCCCAGTTGAGCCTAAAGAGTAACCTGTATCGAGGGACATTATTATAGGGATTTTCTGTTGTTCATGGGCTGTTTGACACACCTGAAGTCAACAGTTTCTGTGAAAATTTTTATGACTTGTGTGACTTCCCCAGGGGCATCAAATTCGAGTGAAATAATCAGCACGTCCAGCATATGGACAGTGCCCTGCCTTTCTGAGCAGCACCAAAACCCTCAGGAGAGCGGTGGCCTGGAGGGCAGGCTGAGTACTCTGGGGGCTCCTGCACAGCCCTCTGGCCCTCAGCCCCTGGCACGCCACAAGAGAACCTTCCTGGAAGCAATGTGTCCTAAGGAGGCTTAGGACATTCATGCTTCTGGGCTCAACACCTCAAGACGCTAGGGTTCCAACCCTAGCGTCTAAGTCCAGTAGAGCTTCTTGTACGAAGATGTTCATGACGTGCTCCATATCACGGCCGAGTTTTCCATGCCTACCCACGGGAGAGTGCTTTTACATCATTTGGGAGAGTTTTGTGAACAATCAGTTTGCAAGCAGTAATGTTTCATGATGTTGGGAAATGCTTGGATGGTATGTATTAATGTAAATGAGAAAAAAAAAAGGCTTGGAAATATAAACACATATTATTCCAATTATGTGAAATATGGGACCAGTCAATGCTAATGGGTGGATGTGAGAGGGGAAGGCCTATTTTTATTTTATCCTACTTTTCCCCCAAATTACAACGATGGCTGTAGAGAGAGGTCTCATGAGGAGTAGATGTGAGTGTAGAGACAGACGAGGCTCCAGGCATAGGCACAGAGGGCACAGATACTGACATGAACGCAATCTTAAACGGTCAGCAAAACAGAGACAGGGACTGGGACAGGGAGGAGCGTGGGGAAGATGAGTCCCTGCAGCTATCGGGCCCGAAGAACACTGGCCCCTGGGTTCTGTGCAGTGCTCCACCTTCTGCTCCTCGGTGTCCCCGTCGGACTGCACACAAGTTTGTGGGTAAGATGCATGCTTGCGGTCCAGTGATGCTCACATCAGTGATGGACGTGCTCGTGCCCGGGGCTGGAGGTCAACCCCAGTGTCTCGCTGGGGAGGGATCTCTGAGAGGAGGCTGGCTGCAGTTTTGGAGGAAGCCTCCCTCTCACAGGTCAGCTTTCACCAGTGACCTCTCCAGGGGAAGACACCCAGGCCATGCCCATGCAGCCCAGCCCTGGACCCCTGGACCTTACAGGGAGCAGTGGCTCCCCCCGTGTTTGGGGTTTGGCCTTTCCTTTTGTACAACAAGTTGGAATTTTCAAGAGATTAAACAAAAACAAAGCAGTGATTGCAACTTCATATATATATATGTGTGTGTGTGCATATATATATATATATATATCTGTGTGTGGATATAATTTGTACTTAGACTTCCTTGACAGTCGTCTGAGATGACATCATCTTTCCTTCTCTACTTTCTCATTTCCTTCTTGATTTGGTATGAAAATCCTGAAACGGAGTCCTGAGTATTGTGCTGAATCTCAGTCCTGGCAGCCAGTTCTAACTTCTGCTCTCCTACTCACCTGCCTCCCTGCATGTGTGTGCACACTCACTCACACACACACACACGCATACTCACACGGACACACACATGCACACACATGCATACAACTGGCTTCCACAGCCCTCAGAGGGAACCAAACATCAGGCTCCTGGATGCATCGGGATGTGGCTGCAGAGAAGACTGATTTCAGGGGGAGGGATGAGTAGCTTATCAACAGAAGACTGTTTCTCCCTGTGACTCCCCTCCCTGTCCCCAGCAAGGCTCTCAGCATGCCCCTGGGCAGTGGGTAAGGCCATGCTGAGGGTAAGCCTGGAGGGAAAGATTCCTGTCTTTGGATGCCAACTGGGGCCACAGTGGTGAAGGTGCTGGCGTCTCTGTCCCAAGCACAAGGTGGGAGGGACACCTCCTTCTCCACGCTCCCTTTGGAGACCCGTGTTGGGAGACAGGAGCCTGAAACCGGCTCCAGAATTGCCTTCCGAGCAGGCCACATGCCCTACATGATGTTATCCAGGCGTTTCGGCAGAAGCACAAACAGGGTGTCCTCCCCTCTGGAACTGGGCAGGGCTGTATGGGACCTGGGAGCTTCTGGAACCCAGCTCTGCCCAAGTCGCACTCCCAGGAGCAGCATCCCATGTCACCGACCGTGCTCCTGCGTCTCCTTCCGAGCTCTGCTCTTGTCTCACTAGCTCTGCCACCGAGGGACTTTCTCCATGGACAGGTTTTGGCTAGTCTTCTGCCCCTCTGCCAGCACCCCCCATGGGGCTGCCCATACACAAAGACCGTCAGGGTGCTCCTCTCAAGGGCATCTTCATTGTCCGGCGCTCAACCGATGCTCCTCTCAAATAGGAAACTACCCAGAACCTCTGACTGATGTAGGCCCGGAGCCCAGGGGACAGAACACAGCCCTGGGGACTCCTCCCTACCATGTGCACCTGAGGTGGAAAGGGATTCACATTCCATGTGTCCACAGGCCAACGCGGTCTTCTACCTGAGGCTTCTAGAGCTGAGGGACAGGGTAGGAACCTCTCTGACACGGGTGCCACAAAGCCAAGAGGGAATCCAGTTTCCTCTGCCTCTTATGACATTTGAGATCAGTGAGCAAAACTTACTTTCAACTCCTAAATAACACTTTGACAGAGTGAAGCAGGGTAGCTTTCATGGGAGGCCATGGCACGTGTGCTGGGGCTGGCTTCGTTCTAATGAGCCAGGGGGCACTGCACCCAACCTTTCCAAACGGGTTCTCCCCAGTGCTGGAAAGACACATATTTCCTTTTTTTTCCTGTTCTTTTGAACTTACATTATAAAATGATCCTTTCTGCTGTTTTTCTGTATTTTAATTAATGTCATTTCATTTGTACTTGTGCCCTCAGGCTGTTTTAGCAATAAACTATAATTTTACAAATTGGGGCAAAAGTTCTCTTTCACAGCATGTATTTGGAAACACAGTATTTTATTTCAACAGAGTTATCCAATTTTTAAGAATCCAAAGTCTTCCAAATATGTCAACCCTCGACACTGGTTCTCCCAGTGGCAAGCGTGTCCTTGAAAGTGTTGCGAAATTCCTAGCCTTTCAAAGGATTCGCACGTCCTGGGCAGCTCTGACCAGATGGAAACTGTGTCCCTGCCCACTCGAGGCTATCATAATTACCTCTTCCTGCTCTGACAGGAAGCCCACCCCGGCAAGTGACTGGCTGCCACAGGTTATTGTCTACATCTGGGGACGGCACTTCCTCACTTCACACTTTGCCCCCAGCTGGCTTCTCCCAGATAACCCGAGTGTGATGTTGTGAGCGCTGATAACCAGAGGAAGCCATGAGCCTTCCAAAAATAGGACAAACTCCTGAGCCATCAACCATAGCATCACTTCAGGCAAAATCCAACGTGAAAGTGGGTAATCTCTCTTGCCACCCAACCTGTCAAAGACGATTGTGAAAGCTGAACCCACTTGCTCCAGAAATACCGCTCCCTAAAGATGTCTACAGAGCAATCAGTCCTCGGAGTAAGAAAACCCAGGGACTTCGTTGAAGTTAGATTTCCACAAAACGAGCCTTGAAATGTTGGTTTGTGTTGTTTGATTTGGGAAGTTGGGTTCCACCTCTTTCCTGCTCATGGGAAGAAGAGCCTGGAGAGCATGGAGGGTCTGACCCCACTTGGCTTTTCTCATAGACTCTGGTTCTGAAATTTCACTTAAAGGCCTCAAAGACCAGCTGGCAAGGCCATAGACAACTCATCGGAGACCAAAGGTTACAAAGCAAATCTTGACCATTCCTGGCTTTTGGAAGGTCCTTCTTTCCTCAAAAATGTCTGCAATTCTGGAGACCTGAAACTGGTGGCTCTGCATCTTGCTTGTGGAGCAAAGAGAACAGATTTTCACAAGGTTTACAAACAGCCCTATAAACCCAGTAACTAACTTTTGGTCATCCCAAAGTGTCACCTTTCAATGTAAGTGCCACTGCACCCCCTCACTTCTGGTGAGAGAAAAAAATTAAAGAGAGTATATTTGTAAGAATTAAATGTAAAATCCCCTTTATTATCACATGCTGTTTCTAAAACCCACTAAGGAACTCCTTCATTTAGCCTCTTTCTTGCCAAACAGAATCCAGACAAACCTAGTTTCTTATCCTGTTGAAGAGTCTCCTTTATAAACTGGGGTGTAAATATGAACAGTGACAGGTCCCACACTACGAGCCACTTTGGTTCCATCAGAACACACTTCAGCACATTTTTATCCTCACGAGTTCTATGAACGGAATGTTGTTTTTTACTTATGAGCACAGAATGGACGACTGCTTTGCACTCTTCCAGCATACATCAGGTTTTCCCCTCCTCCAGTAACTTTGAGATCAGGCTCTTATATCCATTTATAACAAGGTGCATAAGAAAAGCTAATCTCTGTAATTATTTTATAGCTTTGAAATATCTGCTATATAATTATATATATATATATATATTTGATCCTTTCCAACAGAGTTGGAGAGGGAGGAAGGCACAGAAATGGTGAGCAGCCTAATGTCGTATCAATATCCCTGACAACGAAGTAGTGTAACAAATATTTCCTAAAGTGGTTCTTTCCTGCTAAGAATGACCTTTTTAAATCAAACTGTGGGGGTAGAAAGCCATTCCTGAGAAATGAACAATAAATGGTCAACTTTAGGAGGTAAAGATAAGAAAATACAATTTATGGGCATCCAGGACTCTAAGTAGGCAGACCAGACATGAGTTGGGCAGTCATGGGAGTCCCTGGGGACTCTATCTTTTTCTTAGACATATTCTTCTGGACCATTTTATTAAGTGAATAGCCTACTACATCTAATCAACTCTGTTTTCCTCTGTATTACAGGAAAATAAAAAAAATCCTATTGAATTTCTGAACAGGATATTGGGGGAACAGTAGGATAGAGGCATGGAGAGGGCCAGGTAGTGCTGGGTTAATTAATTACAATTTGGGTTAGATCCCAAGATAAGGGGTGTAAACATGTCTAATTTGGATGTGAGAGATCTTTTAGGACCAGGTTGGAGCCCCAGAATTTATAAATGAAAAGATGGACATAACTGTTAAAAAGTAATTAAAAGCTTTTGTATAGCAAAAGTTACCATAAACAAATTCAACAGCGGTTTCAATCAGGATGAACAAGACCACACCGCAGTGGCAAACAACAGCCCCATCTCAGTGGTCTTAACAACAAATGCTTATTTCTCACTTACAGTACAAGATAATTCGAGGTTGCTGGAGGTATCCCTACCTAGGAGGGCAGTGGTATTCGCAAGGGAAACAAACACGGCAAACGGCAAACCATTTATTGGTCCTTGAGGGCTTCTTAGACACTGTACCAAAGTGACATCCATGACTTCTGCTCAGATTCATTGGCCAAACCAACCTCATGCCTGTGCCTGACTTAGAGAGGATAGGAATGTACAATCTGCCATGCATTCAACAGGAGAAAGGAAACTATTGGCAAATAGCAACAGAGACCACATACATTGTCCTTTGTATCTCCAAATATGCAGTTTATTCTTCCTCTTACACAAAATATTTTCATCCCCAGATCTAATCATGACATCACACTAAACATTGAGGATTCCTGTGGATAAGTGGCAGCAATGAGAAAGTAATGGGCACTCACCACATCGCTCATCAATCTGCTGCCCACCCCCCCCCCCCACAGCACACAAGTCTGTTACAGGAGAGGACAGTGACAATAAGCACTTCCATTATGAAAGGGGAAGAATATCAGATGCATAATCAATAATGGACATCAGGAATTGTGAAAATAGATATTTGGAGAGTTTTCTATCCTAAAGTTGCAGGATTTTCCTTGATTAACTCCTGATTCTGCTCCTTAGGAGTCATTTCCTGTACATCCCCCCCCCCCCCCCCCCCACCGTGATCCTTGACTCCATTCTTTGGAAGGTGTTTTCTTCTCCATCTTCATCCTTGACCACATTAGGGACTTCACTTCTTGGAAACTGGGTGTCTTCTCATCCCACTTATTGCCCACAGACAGTCAGGGGTCTAAGAGTTGTTGCAAATCTCAGTCCAGACTGGTAGTTCTTTTGACAATTGAAGTGTCTGACAGAGCTGGTTGATTCTCCATCTAGCTAGTTCATGTTCCAGTTAGTTCCAAGTGCCAAGAGCCGCACTTAATGTTCCTGTCTAGACACAATGCTCACATGCTTCTTCTCTTCTCAATGCTTCATCCCTCAGGATATTTTGAGTGACTAGTATGTATTGGGCTTGGAGAAAGAGCCACACCTTTAATCTCTACTCTTGCCTTTCTTCCAGTTAAACTTTCTGCCACACCCTCAACCATCTCATGGTTCATTCAGAACTTTCCAGAGTGTGCATCATGACCATCTTGATTTCATCCTTACCTCAAAGCTAAGCTCCACCTGGCCTTAATGTCTCTAGGACTTTCTTCATTTTATCTCTATGGTATGTAATCTCTTTAATACACTATTGAAGTCAGTTTTTGAGTATTTTATTGGGGATTTTTGCATCCCTCTGCATCAAAGATACTTGTCTATAGTTTTCTTTCCTGGTCATGTCTCTGTGTGGCTTTGTTATTAGTGTAACATTGGCCTCCCAGAATGCACTTGAAAGCACTCCTTCTTCAAGTGTTTTGGAAAAGTTTGTAGAGACTTGGTCTTAGTGTTTCTTTAAATGGTGAAATTCACCAGTGATGCCAGCTGGTCCTGAGATTTTCTTTGTTGAGAGGTTTAATATCAATTCAATCTCCTTATTAATTATAAGTCTGTTTGGATTTTCTATCTTTTCATGATTCAGTTTTGGTAGGCTTAATATTTCTAGAAATTCATCATTTCTAGAAATGAAATCATTTCATCTGGGCTATCTAATTTGTTTGGGAATAATTGTTCATAGTAATCCCTTACAATCTTTTTTATTTCTAGAAAATAAGTTGAAATGCCCCTTCTTTAATTTCTGTTTTTAGTTATTTGAATATTTTTTCTTAGTCAATCTAGCGAATTTTTTGCCAAATTTGTTGACCTTTCAAAGAACTAACTCTTACTTTTGATGGCTCTTTTTTCTCTTCTCTATTTGTTAATCTGTGCTCTAATCTTTATTAACTCAGTTTGCTTTTTACTCCTGCCTGAAAATGGACCTATTCTCAGAGGTCATCTCTTTATTTTAATAATTTCTAAATCCAGATACACAGTATGTGTACATACAGTATACATGAAAATATTTCTATTTTTTGTCTTGTTCCCCAGAGCTACACAATTGTTATTATTTATGTTTTCTTTTTTTAAAAGATTTTATTTATTTATTCATGAGAGACACACACAGAGAGAGAAAGGGGCAGGGACACAGGCAGAGGGAGAAGCAGGCTCCATGCAGGGAGTCCAACGTGGGACTCAATCCCGGGTCTCCAGGATCACGCCCTGGACTGAAGGCAGTGCTTAAACCGCTGAGCCACCGGGGCTGCCCTATTTATATGTTTTCATAGACAACAGTTTTCCAAATATTTTACCACCAAAAGATGATCATCTTTTCCAGATATTGATAATTGCAGAGCCATATATGCTAACCAGTCTCAAAGTCAATGGATTGTCTATTTCTATACCTGTATCTATCTTTCTTTTCTTTTTTCTTTTCCTTTCTTTTCTTTTCTTTTTTTCTTTTCTTCTTTCTTTCTTTTCTTTCTTTTCTTTTCCTCTTTACTTCTGTCTTGAGCGAACCATTAGGCTAAATTAGTATAATGCACTAAGTGATGGGACCCAAATCTCTGTGCTTGAAAACAACAAATATATAACTAGCTCAGGTTTCATGCCCATCTCAGGTTATGGTTGGTGGTGGGGTGGGTGGCCCACTCCTCCATGTATCACCCACTCAGGGACTATGGCTGCCATGTGCATCACCATCTGGAACATCAGTGATTTCTCTGACAAAGGGAAGAGAATATGGCAAATAACATCCACATTCTTTAAGCCTTCAGGCTAAAGATAAAACTTTTCACATCCCATCACAGTTCTTTGGCCAAAGTAAATCACAAAGACATGGCCAACTTCAAGAGGGAGGGAGATACAATCTAAGCACCTGCCCAAAGGAAAGATCTGGAATACAGAGCAGCCTAACAACTGCCACAGTCAACCTACAGACTAGGGGAAGTGTCTACAAGGCCCAAGACAGGAAGAGTATTATCCGTGGTTTGAAAGGGTGGACAAAAAGCATCTCAGAAGTAAAAAGGGAGTGATGAATAGAAAAACTGGCAAAGAACATAAAATCTTGATTCCCAAGGAAGCAATCCACACAACCGGCACACCTGTGTAAAGGTGCTCACACTCCCTGAATTAAAGCAACAATGTAGCATCACTCTACAACTGCCTGTGCATGTGACAGAAAATAAACCAGGAAACACGTAGTGCTGGCAGGACATGAGGCCAGGATGTTGATGTTCATGGCCTTTGGATAGCTCTCTGGCCACAGCTCATGATTCTAGAGCCACGTGCTCCAATCCAGCACAGCCGTCCTGCAAAGTCATGGTAGAAACAGAAAAGGGAGATATGTAAAGATTTAAGTACAAAAGTGATTACTACAGAGTGGCTGAGAGTGTCCAACTTCAGAGACCAAGAGAATGTCCGCACAAGATGAGGAATGCCTGGCTGTCATAGCACGTCCATGCTGCCGAACAGTAGAGATTGCTTTTAAAAAGTGAATTTGAATTATGCCAGGTGACAACCTCCACCAGATATGCTTAACTACGAAACCATAGTGGTGACAAGTGTCTGTGATATGTGAACTTGTGTCTGTAAAACAAAGAGCCTAGAGTCAGTGTTTGTGCAAGTGTGAAAGCGTAGACTACATGAGACGCTGAGCGTTAGGGGGACACGGTGCCAGCCTGTGATCCTGAGCTTTGGCTGATGTGGGAGGAAACGAGTGGGTAACACAAGGCAAACACAACAGAAAAGGAAACGAGGGAGGCCTGGGTGGCTCAGTAGTTGAGTGTCTGCCTTCGGCTCAGGTCGTGATCCTGGGGTCCTGGGATTGAGTCCCGCATCGGGCTTCCTGCATGGAGCTTGCTTCTCCCTCAGCCTGTGCCTCTGCCTCTCTCTCTGTGTCTCTCATGAGTAAATAAATAAAATCTTAAAAAAAAAAAAAAGAAAAAGAAAGAAGTATGCAAATTATACTGATTTTTTTGCAAAGTTATATGTGTGTACATGAAAGCTTTTTTTAAAAAAATAATTTAATCCTTATTTTTTTAAAGATTGTTTATTTATTTATTCATGAGAGACACAGAGAAAACAAGAGGCAAAGACACAGGCAGAGGGAGGAGAAGGCTCCCTGCAGGGAGTCTGATGTGGGCTGGATCCTAGGACTCCAGGACCCTGCCCTGGACCGAAGGCAGGTGCTCAACCGCTGAGCCACCGAGGGATCCCCTATTTAATCCTTATTTTTTACTAGCCTGTGCCCTGCTACCCCTTCTGTCACATGTTGAATCTGAAAACAGAGTCTTTGCTGTGGATATAGCTGCCAGCGGCAGAGTCCGTCAGGCTCGCAGTCAGAGAAATCCGTTTTATGGAAGATTGACTATATGGTTCCTGGACATTATTTCATAAGGTGAAACGGAAAAGGCGAGAAACCAGAAACTCTGAAGTCTCCACCACCCCACCACTCACAACTGACAGGTCTATTTCCAAACTCTTGTTATATGTTATGCTTTTCCCAACATGTCCAGAATATCCAGTCTCATTGATTCCTTCCTGATTTTTGAATTATCTCTAAACACCCAGGGCAGACAGGGTGTTCAAGCTCATGGTACATTTGTAAGGAAGGAATCCCAGAGCCAGGACAGAGCGGTCACTGTGGTTCTGCTGGCGGGGCAGTCATCGCTCAGTTGACTCCACCGATGGCTGTGTCATTGATCCAACATTCAAAAACACTGAATCAATTGTTCTATGGTCAATTGAGGCCACACTGCCTGGATTACGTGCTTGTCACTCACACAGACATGGGTTAAGTCCACTTAGATTTGTACGTCTATTGAGATACCTATTATTTAAATAATGCTGAGCAATATTCATATCCCTTCACATGGAGTCAGTATATACTGCTTGGGTTGTCAATACACAACTGAATTATTATTTCCTTCTATGTAGTAAACCATCTTTCCAGGTGCCGAAGACGTGGGAAGGGATAATTCATAACAGCGGCCCAGAGGTGCAGAGCTGTACATTAATGGCATGTGATACAAATCAACACCTGCCAAAGCCCTGACAGAGAGAAAAGCCCTCCTCTTTACATGGGTAGCCAAGTCTGGAAGTTATTGCTTCCCCAAGTGTGCCTATTCTGGAGCCTGAAAAGAAACACTGAGGCCCATGTGGGAAAGCGGTCAATCTGTTTCACTTAAATTATCTATTGCATGACACATTTAGGCAAGACCAGTCCTCCGTGCGGTGGCAGCTGGTGTTGCAAACAGGGGACCTTGCAAACACACACACCGGCTGTGAGCTCAGTGTGTCCTTTCCTGGAGGAGGCGCCTGGCAGGTGACTCAGCCTCGCTAAGCAACAACTTTCTCACCTGTGGAACGTGAACAAGTACAGGGTAGGTAGATGGGGAGATCGCTAAAAGGGGATGGTAGACAGAGGTCGATAGAAAGTATACAGGTGACAGGTGGCAGATATGGGTACCATACAGGTGTGGACAGACGCTCTGGTCCTCTGTAAATCAGGAGAGACACAGTCTGCCCCCCTCTGGCCCAGCAGTCCTGGACCAGCCCCCACAAGGGGGTTGGCCCCCAAGGGGGACAGCCAGGCAGTGAGAGCCGGAGCCGGGGACCCCAGCAGCTGGATCCCTTTCCCTTGGCCTCGGTGCAGACTCCTCTCGGCAGGGCGTTGCACCCACCTGCCCAGAGATGCTCCTCAGGATGGGGCAACGGGCTTTCCCATGTGAGGGGGGCAGCTCAGAGGCCTTCCCTCCCTCCCAACTTCTCTGCCCATTCCATTTCCAGGGTGCAGCCCTGTGCCCACAGTCCCCAAGCTGCTGCCTGAGATTAGCGTCAGCCCTGTGTCCTGAGGTGTCTAAGCTAAGGCAGCCACAGCCGTGGAAGCTCAAACTGCTCTGATACCCTTTATCCTCAGAGGCCAGTTGTGAGAGTTCTAACACATTTTAGGAAGAGGTTGAAGTTAATTTTGGGTTTACTATCCTTTTGCATGGCCCACACACTCCCACAGCTGTGTCCTCAAAGCTGCGGTGACCCAGGGCCTGGGAGACTCTGACTAGGGAGATTGCGTGAGCGAGCGTCCAACCACCCCTCGCTCAGGGCATCAGAGCCCCTATGTGGCCTCAGGTCCCCCAGCGGGAGCATGTTTCTGCACAGGGGGTCCTTACTGTATGCTCCTGGGGGGACATGTCCCTCGCCAGCCTCGCATGGCCGGTTCTCGGCGGGGCTCTCCTCTGCCACCTGTCCCCCTGGCTGCCACCTGCTGACAGCCACGCGGACTCCCTGTGCCCTTCCCCACACCCTGTTCCAGAAGGTTCCTAGTCTTTCCGTGGCTGTGTTAAGCAGGGGACTGGTGACGCCGTGTAACTGAAGCTGTGTGATGTGTCTGCCCTTGGAAGGGCCCCCACCCGCCCTGGGCTGGGCATCTCCACTGCAGTTTTTGCTTGGGGACAGTCATCATGCTGTCTGAGGCCCCTTCAGGAGTGTGGGGAGGGAGGCAGCACCCAAGGGCAGGGTGGCCTCGAAGAACAAGGGGCACAAAAGCCCCAGGGCAGGTTTTCCTCCAGGAAGGAGCCATCGGAGCACAGCCCTCTGAACACATCGCTATCCAAAGCCTTGATCTACTCATAACATAAGCAGGACTTTGTTTCTCTTTAAACCTTTATTGCTAAAATCCCATTCATTCCCCTTGTCCCGAAGCACAGACTTTCTCCCCACCCCATTGGCAGGACTGGTCTGCAGTCTCAAGTGTAGCCCCAGCTTTAATCAAAGAACCTGAAGGAGCTTGGGTCCCAAGGATGGAGCCTCATCAGGGACGGTCGCCAGGTGTTGAATGAGGTGCAGCCTTTTCGTTAATCACGAAACAAGGAGGCCACAGGGGGACCTTGCAGCTCCTTTCAAACATGGGGAGAAATTAGTTTGTTTATCAGAATTTTCTGCATAGATACTCAAAATTTTCAAAAGAATGGTCCTATTTAGGTTATTTCAGGCTAAAATATAGCAGAGGTCTCAGGCAGGTAGCTGGGAGTCCGCAGAGTATTTCAAAAATTGAGTTGCTACTATATATACCTTTTTCTTTTAATGAGAAGCCTTAAAACCAAAATATGGATTCCAGGCTACCTTGAAAAGAGAGTCACCAAAGGACTCCCTCTCTGAGAAGCAAGAACAGCAGCAGGTACCAGCACGTGGTGTCTATGGGGTGCTTCTGCACTTTGGCACAGTCCCCGCTACCCCCTGTGTCTCCCTTGGCCTCTGCAAGCCCATCTCCTGCACTCACTCACAGGGCCCCCTCCAGGCCCTCCCACAGAGGGAGACGGGCCATGAGGATGGTCTTGCCAGGTAGGAGTTTGGAACAGATGCTGCAGTGGACAAATTTCTGTAAATCTGACTCATTACTTATTACTTAGATTGTTGGTAATAAAATGCTCATTAACGAGGCTTTTATGAATATATATTTCTTTATTTTTTAAGGTTTTATTTATTTATTTAAGAGAGAGAGCAGAGACACAGGCAGAGGGAGAAGTAGGCTCCATGCAGGGAGCCCGATGTGGGACTCGATCCCGGGCCTCCAGGATCAGGCTCTGGGCCAAAGGCAGCACCAAACCGCGGAGCCACCTGGGCTGCCCTATTTCTTGATTTTTAAGAAATTCCAGCAGACAGTGAACATGGTTGCCCCAAGTCAAGGCAAGTTAGTTGCTATGACCCGTAGAGGGAGGAAGAAGTTTCCCTTGACCATCTGAGGGTCCCTGGCTGGGTCTGAAATTAAACCAATAAAGGCAGAGAGGTAGAAGAAAAACATACAGATTTATCTAATAGAAGTTATTTTACATGATATGGGAGCCTTCATAAGAACAAGGAGACCTGAGAAACAGGCAAACCTGAGTGTTTTCCTACTAGATGTGATGAAGAAGGATAGCCATGGAAAAATGTGTTCAGACAAGGAGGGTATGAGCTAAGAGAAACAAACAGGGAAACATAGCAAGGTCTGTGTGATCAAATTCCTCTCTTGGGGTCCCTCCATCCTGTGGGTAAGGACCTCCCTCCCTCCCTCCCTCTTTTCCTCCCTCCCTCCCGGGATGGAAGGCACCTCCCACAAGGGTCATGCCCCCTACTCCAAGGCAGAAGGGCAGGGGAAGTTTATAAGGCCCTTCCTGTATGGCTGCGCTCTCAGATTCCTTCTGCCCAAAATGTTCAATATGCTAAGGCACCTTATTTTGGGGTAGTAGGTTCTGAACCCCATCAAACCCACCAGGATTCAGTGATCTTGGTTCATGCTCTCTCGATGGTGCACACGGGATTTCTCCAGATAATTCAGAGAAATGTATGCAGCGTTCTCTCTTCTAATGGCAGGACTCACATGAGATGTGATAGCCTGGTCATAACCATCACCACCTTTCTGATTCCATCTGCACTAAATCTAGATGGATTATCATCTATAACTGCCAATTTGGAGAAGGTCAGAGAGAGGCTGTGTCGGAGCTCAGAGCATCAGAGACGCTGAACTTGATTCGTCTTCACAAACCCTCAGGTGAATCCCTGTGCACTCTGCATAATCTCTCCGTAATTCTAGGGGTGTGGTGACGGGGAGGGGCTGCTTGAGAAGGGGGTGCAGTGTGACTGATCAGTACTTGCAAGGAGTTGTTAGCAGATATTGCAGTCGGGCTTTACGACGCCCTCCCCACCTGGGACACAGTGCACCGCATCTACCCTGCATTCTCCCATCTCCCCAGACTGTGAATGACCCAGGTCACCGCGAAGCTGAGTGCCTCAGCAGCTCCAGAGTTCTGCTTAAGATAGGAAGCGTCGCAACCCCAGCTCCAGGTCAACTTCTTAGACAGTAGACAGGTCTGCAGAGTTCCCCCATCTTGTAGACAGCTCATTCCTTAGCTAGACCGAAAAGCAGTTTGACCCAGATGCTTCTGACGTCTTCCAGCTCTGAGAAGCTACAACCACAGAATGGGGGTTACGCCCCTGCCTCACTAGACCATCTGATTCCTCTGCTGCTCCACATACCCTGTCGATTGGATCTCCATTTCTTTGTCTTAGATGGGGTCTGGTCTAGGCTCTCTAGATGCATTTTCTCATCCAGTCTTTGGGACACTTCTGTGGGAGGGCAGCCACCCTCAAATGGCGGATCCCCGCAGGGGACACTACTACCAGACCTCTCCACTGCCCTTCTCCCTGTTGATAAGATGGAAGGGAAGAGCTCTAGATGCCTAACAAGCATAAGGACGAGTGGGGAGCCAGAGCATAGCAGGTAAGGAATTTAGTGGAGGCAGAATTCAGGAAGCTACACGTAGTTAAAGGCAGAGAGTAACAGCACAACGTGGATGCACCTTCTTTGAGATGCGGCGGGTGCCCTGCTCCTGCAAGTTGAGGACACAGAGATTGGCAGTTATCCAAACTGCCCACTAGGGGTGTGGTCTTTCGGTGAAAGGTGGGTCTCCATCAATGATGGGCAGAGGGCCTCCTATTGGCTGGAACACTGAGCAGATACATCTATATTGTCTGGATAGCAATTCATTGCTTACAGTAAAACTTTTCCTCTCAGAAGCCTAGAATTCAGTTTCCTGAAAGTCATTGGAAGTCAGTGATAAACAGCTGTATTAGAAATGCGATGCTCCATTTGCCTTTCTGAACTATTTGACCATGGTTGTATTTGGTGGGATCTCAGGTAGACATTCCAACATTTGATGTGATAACCCAACACATGAAGGGGAAGAATAATTATAATTCAGTGATTCCCACTGGGAGAGTGAATGCAGGGCTGTTGTTGGCCTCTGCAGGAAGCTTTCCTCTCTTTGAGATTCTGGTAGACCTGTTAGGGGAGGTATCACCTTGGTGGGACAGAGGTGAGAGCCAGTGATAACCTCTGACCTGGGACATAAGGATAGACACAGTAGGAAAATGTCTCCCACATTCAGCCCCAAGATTTGGGTTCCAAGTAAATTTAGCAATTGATTTTACATGTAAATAGGTTGAAAGTTAAAAGCATATGCTCTCTGAGCAAGTTTGTTTCTTTGAGACTCAAAAATCAGACACAAACTTCTCAAAATGCACCATGTGGTCATGAAATGAATGAACCCTTGGCTGCTTCCCTTTTCAAACATTTTATTTAAATCCAATTTAGTCAACATGCAGTGTATTTTTAGTTTTAGGGGTAGAATTTAATGATTCATCAATTGTATGTAACACCAAGTGCTCATCACATCATGTGCCCTCCTTCATGCCCATCACCCAGTTACCCCATTCCCCTGCCTTCCTCCTCTCCAACATTCCTCAATTTGTTTCCTAGAGTTAAGAGTCTCTTATGGTTTTCTTCCCTTTCTGTTTTTAATCTTACTTTATTTTTCCTTCCCTTCCTCTATGTTCATTGTTTTTTTTTCAAATTCCACATATGAATGAAATCATAGGATATTTGTCTTTCTTTGACTGACTTATTTCACTTAACATAATACCCTCTAGTTCCATCGACACCATTCCAAATGGCAAGGTTTCATTCTTTTTGATGAGCAAGTAATATTCCATTATATATATACTTTTCTTTTATCCATTCATCAGTCGATGAACACCTGGGGTCTTTCCATAGTTTGGCAATCATGGACATTGCAACTATATACATTGGGGTGCAAGTACCCTTTCAATCACTATGTTTCTACCTTTTGATAAATACCCAGTGATGCAATTGTTGGATGTTAAGGTAGCTCTATTTTTGACTTCTGGAGGAACCTCCACACCATTCTCTACAGTGGCTTCATCAGCTTGCATTCCCACCAATGGTGTACGAGGGTTCTCTTTTCTCCACATCCTCATCAACATCCGTTTTTCCTAAGTTATTGATTTTAGCCATTCTAAAATGGCTAAAGGTATGAGGTGGTATCTCACTCTGGTTTTGATTTGTATTTCCCTGATCTTTGGCTGCCTTTTGCCATCATTGGGTTGCCTCTCAGCTTTCTGCACATTCACTCAATAGCACGAGTGCTTGAGGTCAGTCATGCATATTTTCCCTACAACCAGGGAGTCTTCAATCTAAAAATCTCAGCACCTATTAGCATGATTGGATCTTTTGCAGCAGGCTCCCACAGGGACCCTCTATGAAGAAAGACACAACCAGGAAACCTATTCCAAGTTCCTGTGGGCAGATTGCTTGAAATTGAGCTCCTGTCGTGGTGTCTGAATGCTCCACAGCAGGCCTGGGGGTCGGACTCAGGAATGCAGCAGTCATCCTGTCTCCAACAGTGGGCTTGGAGCCCAGGACTTGAAATGCCATGTCTCCTGCAGACAAGCGGCTACTGGTCCTGACCTGAAAAGAGAAAGACAGTTATAAGGCCCCAGGCAGTGGACATCAGGAGTCAGCATCTCGTTGGATAAGTAAGATAAACAGCAGGTGGTTAACAGCTCCCCAAGTAATATTAACCTGTGTCCAGTATCATTGTGAATTAGGAAGGCTTTAATCAAGAGACAGAATAACATTCACACACAAATGCAGGGGAAAAATTCTAAAGTTTCCAAGTAGAAGTACCTGAGGTGTATATAGTAAGTTTGCTGATCTGAGGCCACAGAAAGGGAAGAAGACATGAGATCTAAATAAACTGATATTGTAAAATGATGATAATGTTGTTCAACAAGATGCCTTTGAGTTTAAAAATGAAAATTTCCATTTTACACCAAGATATAAGAAATAACATCCAAGTAGACATTTATGGAAAATAATGTAAAAATTTGCACTAGAACTTTTTATTTGTTAACAGAGACCTTCATAAGTGATAATAAACATGAAAAATGTGACATGGTCAGTCCTATAAAGTCTATCATGTTTATTTCATGTAATATTTGCAATAAGATATGCAGAGGTATGGTCTATTTTGACTAATAGGCTTTCCCACACTGGGTAACCCCATGCTATGTGGTGAGGTATGGAATGATAGGGCAAGAGCCAGATTGGGATTCCGTTTACTGTAACGTTTCATGTGACTCTCACCCCGGGTTTGTGGTCAACTCCTCCTAGCTTAGGAAAGGAAGGAATGCAGAAGGAGGAGCTGGGTGGCTCAGAGTCAGTGGCAGACCAGAGAGAAACATGAGCAGGGCAGAGGGAGTGAGGAGCAGGAGCTACGGTCACGAAACCTGGAAGCTGGCCTTCCATTAGTCCCAGTGGAGAAACCCCAAAGTGCCAAGCAGATTTTGAGGTCTTCCTTAAAAATGCAAGCTCTTGGGCCAGAGGGTCACATGCCAAACTTGTGGCTTCTAGGAAGCAGAAGGAAGAAAGACAACCCTGTTGCTCCCATTATGAAAGGCATGGGGCATTGTGTCCCTTCACACTACACACACTGGGGAATTCCATGTGAAGGGAGATTTGTTCCATGGATGACAGGAAAAAGGAAAAGACACACGTTCCTTGGAAGATTTTCACTACACGTAATTTTGAAAATCCCTTACTAAGTAGGATTGGATGAGAGGGACTGAGTTTTCACAGGAAACTGCATTATGTACATTTTGTGTATGATGTAATTCAGATGTTCAATGACTATGATGGTGTTTAGTTACAACCCTGGGGGACGCATGGTAGACCAGATGTCTCTCCTTGGCAAGCTGAACACAGATTAGAAACTGGAAGATGGTTGAATCTCTAACAGGGCATTAAAGCTATGAAAGAACATGATGTGGGCTTGAGGAGATGGCCATAGAAGGAAGTCTAGATCTTAGGGTGATACTAGCCTAGTCAAGGATTTAAAATACAGAACAACCCCGCACTGGCCCACGCTTAACAATTGTGTTCTTGTGTAGTCAGTGTGCCTCACACAAACCAAAGGAACATAGAAATGCAAGTTGCAGGGAGCAATCCACTCTTTGTGGATTGGAGACAGAGGTGTGAGCAGGGGTTCAAAGCCACCTTCTGTAGCAAAGACCAAGGTATGTTCTGGAGCCTGCATGCTAAGGAGCAGCCTGGTCTGGAAACAGAGGATTTGTATGTTCACTTGCCGCACCACAACATGAAGTAAGAGTGAAACTGCCAAAGTCAGGGGGAAAGAAAACAATTGCTTTCTTAAAGTAACATAATCTCTTAGGCATTGTTGCTGGAGACAATGCCAAGATTGCTGAGGATCTATCAAAACAAGGATGGGTGAGCATGGAATCATGGAATACAGGTTTTTCCTGGGAATGGCAAACCTGGTTGGACATTGAATTGGTGAGTGACCAAGACATAGCATTAGATTTCTTAATGCTTATGGCAGAGCAGTGACAAAAAGATCACAGGATGGGGTCTGTGGAGACAGATACACTGACACCAGCTGGGGAAACTCTGAGGCCAGGTAGTTTCCCTCTTCTGTGGACTCAGGGAGACATGAATATGTTACGGGGAGTTCAAGGGCACCCTCTGTCTATAGTTTCCACAAACGTACTTGGGAGTGGTCCGAGGGAAGGAGTACAATCTAGTAGGTTACCCAAAACTCAGCCAGACTTTGGAATTTGTGGAGAAGAACAAGATATTCAGGAACAATTAAAGGTGGTCAGGATAATTGAATCAGATTCCTGGAGGCTTCTTGGGGGAGGTATTTGGGGAACCAGGGATGGATGGCATCAGATCTGCACCCTCAATACTCTGACCTTTCTGGGAGCTGAGAGTGCTGTGCTCTGTGGGTGGCTCTCACCCCAACACTCCCCTTTCATGTAGGACAGCTGTTCTGACAGGAGTTCTGACAGGTCACGGCACAGACCTCCATATTTTCTCTCCCAGTCTCAAAACCAATTAAGAAATAAGAAAGGGGGTGCAAGCAAAATATTGCTTCTGTTTCTGATGAAGGTGATTAAACAAGGGACATTGGATCAGCAACCAAATGGGTTTACCAAAGCTTCTTCCTAAAAATAGACAAAGTCGCCATGTGCCTCGTGTGTGGCGCTGATTCCAGAGAAGGTGACAAAGAGGAAACATCCAGTGACCCTGAGGTTCAGAAAGGAGGAGGAAGGAGGGCACTCAACAAGCAGAGCAAGGGTGGGCCCTCCCAAGTCCATCACTCCCTCCAGGATGAGTGAGTCTGGGGTGGGGATAGGAGTGGGAGGCTGGCATCCTTGGGGAAACAGGAGGGTGATGGAAGTCCCACCTTACTGGCCTCTAAAAGGATTAGTTCTGCAGACAGAAATGTTTCAGTGCCATTGGAGAGATTTAAAGAGACCATCTAGTCTATAAAACTCATCTAACAAAGTGCCTGATACAGAGGAAGTGCTGAAAAACGTTAGCTATCACAATGTCATTGTGGGGAAGTAAGAGATCCCCGCTCCACGGTGCTTCTCCTGTTCCATTGGCTTCAATGTGTTGCTAATAACTCTAAATAGCAACCATATTGTCTATTTGACTATCATTCCTAGGCTTGGAATTTGTGCAAATTAAATAAATATTGCATTTTAATATTTTAAAATGTGATTTGAAAGAGGGCTGAAAATTTAGAACAACATATGATGTCATTTTTTGAGGACATGGTTAGAACGTGGTCTCACTTTCTGCATAATCTCCAGGAAATCAAATTTTCCCGGGTGGGCAGCTAATAGCTGGAAACACTGTGGGTTGAGTTTTGTCAGGAAAACTTCAAATCAAGTAGGACCTTCAATAACCTGCCTATGTAGCGTTTTCTCTCCCTTCCAGAACTGTTACCACGACACATTTATTCTTTGCTTTTTGATAATTTTTTTTTTAATTTTTGTGGCTTTTATAAATGAGATAGGACCAGTTCTATTCTTAATCCTAGCAAAAGTGTAGCTATTGTCCAGTCAAGATGTGGGCTATTTGGGGATCAGAAAAACTGGGGTATCTAGAGGGGGAATGTCAAAGGTGTTCTGGCTGGAGCTAAATGAAGCCTCTTTGAAAATACTTTGCACTCTGGCCGCAAATGAAAGAGGCCTCTGACATCAGCCTTATGCATATTCTCACAGTCCCTGAATTACGAGGACAAGTCTGGCAGTGGGTAAGTCACGGGTAGTATCATAAATAATGAAACATAAAAATCTATAAGTAGAAGATGACAATGTGGAGAGCTCGCAGAGAAGAGGGTCTCCTGCCTCCCTCCTCTACCTGCGTCAACAGTGCACCCTTGCTGGCCCTGGACAACTGCTGGCTCTGTCCTTTCCTGCTGACCCCGGCTGCCCATATATATTTAATGCCTTTCTACAGCCAAGATCCTTGGGGAGATAGGAACATCTCTTCTCCTTCATTAGAAAAGCAAAGAAAATAATTGAATAACAAAGTAGTTAAACAAAACTTTAAATTGGCTGATTGCCATCATGGGGATAATGTGTTCGCAATTGTTAGAAATCGCAGTCTCCAGGCCCAGACGCACACAGCACTGGACGGCTTCCTGGGGCCTAAGGGTGTCTGACTCTCAAGGGCACTCTTCCCTGTCAAGTGTGAAATCCAGGGGGCCAGAGCGATGGAGACCAAGGGGCCACCTCTGTCAGGGTTGGAGCCTGTGTGCCAGCAAGGCCGACTCAACCCCTCTGCTCACCTGAGAGTTTTGGGTGTTTGGGCACCGTCGTCCCCACCCCCGGCCCCACTCAGAGCTATAGCAGCTGGAGCCCCTAGATGAGGGAGGTGATTTCAGGACAGGATGACCCCTTGTGCTCCCGCTCTGTGTCTCAGCCCTGAGAGTGGCCTCGCCTGCAGCAAACTGCCAGGCTCCCGGGACCCGGGCTCCGCGCCCACAGAGCTCCAGGTAGCAGGATTCCTGGCCTGTCCACTGAGGGAGACACCCCTACTCTCCATGTCTCCCAGGGTGTCTTCCAACCACTACCCCCACCCTGCTCCTCAGGTCTAAACCCCAGTCCTTGCTGCTCTCAGAAGGGAGCCATCCTGAGGTCTTTTCTGCCCCACGGCAGTGGTTCCGGAAGGAAAGCTGTGTGTACTGCTTTCCTACTGTCTGGCTGCAGCTCCCTTTGACAAAAGCAGGCCCCAGTCCATGTGGCTGACTTCCCCGCCCACCACCGAACTCCATGCCCAGGTGACAAAGACGATGCAGTCCCTCAGGAGCCCTTCTCTCTGGGCTAGAGGGGGCGCCCGGGCCCCCAGTGGTGGGCAAGCTCCTGCCACCGCACAGGGGTACGGCTGCTGCTGCTTCCACCTCCGTTTTGTTTTCTGTTCAGCTGTGTTTTGCCTTCTGTTTGTGATGGTTAAACGGCAGAAGGGAACTAAGAGTCCAGCTCACACTCCAGGTGCTGGCTGGACATGGAGGAGGTGCACACCCGGGGACACTCTAAATGCCTTCACTGCAGCTCCCCACTTGACCCGACACCGATGGGAAGCACCGTCCCCAATCCTGGATTCTGCAGCGACTGAGTTCGGGGCCTTTGCCCAGAGGTGACTACCAGTCAGGCTAAGGCCCCTCAGCTCAGAGGAGCAAAGACCAGTCTTCCTGAGTGTTTCAGGCCATCCAGCCAGTGTCGTTCTCTTCTGACCACTTGCTTGTTGGTCCCTCCTCCATCTGGAACGCCCTCTCATGCTGTCCATCTCCCATCTTCTCTTCATGCCTGGATTTGGAAATGTCTGTTTTGACAAGAGGTTTTAAGAGAATCATTGATTTTTTTTTTTTTTCAGAACACTTGCATGAACTGATGAACTCTCTGCTAAATAGAATTCTATTGTTTTTTTTTTATGTGTTGTCTTGCACTAATATTAGACTTAAAGCAAAGTTATCCAGACAGTCCAGAGAGTCCTGCCCACCTCTCACCCAGCCTTCTGTGCCGTGAGCCCCTGACAGAACTGACGTGCAGGTATCAAGGCCCGATGGTCAGGAGCCCTCACGTGACAGCCCGAGGATGCAGCCTCCTTCCCATGGGACTCTTTTTTTTTTTTTTAAAGATATTATTTATTTACTCATGAGAGAGAGAGAGAGAGACAGAGACAGAGACAGAGACACAGGCAGAGGGAGAAGCAGGCTTCATGCACTTGATCCCAGGTCTCCAGGATCATGCCCTGGGCTGAAGATGGTGCTAAACCGCTGAGCCACCCGGGCTGCCCTCCCATGAGACTCTTACCAAAAGTTCACAACATCACTCTAACTCTGAGAAAACAGTAGACAAACCCAAAGTATTCTGCAACTCATTAACGGGGCTGCTTCAGGTGCATCAAGAACAGGAAAGGAGAAGGTGTTTTCTGCTCGGGCCACCATAACAAAGTACCGTAAGCTGGGGGCTCCAACAACAGAAATTAATTTGTTCACGGTCCTGGAGGCCAGAGTCCAGGATCGAGATGCGGGCAGGCGAGGTTGCTCCTGAGGCCTGTCTCTGTGGTATGCAGACGGCCACCTTGCTGCTGTGACCGCACAAGCTCTTCCCTCCGTGAACACGAATCTCTGGGGTCTCTTTATTTGATCTTGGTTCCTATTCTGCTATATCTTGTCCTGTGGGACCAGGTATCTCCTGACGGCCTCACCTCAACATGATGACTGACCTTCGCAAAGACTCCATCTCCAAACTAATTCACACTCTGGGGGCCTGGGAGTGAGAATTTTGGCATTTGTAAAAGTTGAAGGGACACAGTTCAACACGTAGCAGATGTCAGCACTCAGTGCAACATGGGATCCTAGCCTAGAACGACAGGAAGGACATTGGCTGAAATATTGGCAAGATGCAAAATTTTATTTGTTAAAGTCAGTAACATTTGGGCACTGTCCCCTGTGCATTTCTCGGAAAAACCTACTTGCAAGGAAAACGACGCTGCCACATCAGCCAGCGTCAGGTAACATTTTATACACACCAAACCAACGAAGCTTAAAAAGTCTAGTGATTGAAAACATTTATAAAGAAACTTCTCAGAAGGGAAATGAAGAATTTCAGATACTTATAGAAACATTTGGTGGCTTTTTAAGAATGGACCTCTCAAAAAGGTTTTATTACCATGAAATAGAATGCATTATTACTAGTTAAAAGAGAGATAAAAATACATTCCACATTCCACCTTGTAGAAAAAGCAAACAATGAAGAAAGCCAGAGAAAAAATGGAGCTGCTCAGAGCTGGATGTTGCATAAGGCTATGGGAATGCAAATAGCCCGGATGCTTCAAAATGCTTCAGAATGAAAGGAAGAGATGCCAAAGCATTATTGCAAACAGCTCTCTGGAAAAGTAGAAAGAAGCTGCTTTAGCCAGGAGATAGAATCCCTGGTGGTTGGCAAGTGCTCATGAGCTACAGACAGGCGGCCCGCGTTTTGTAAAATTGAAGTAACTGTCCTAATTATGAAAGTAATGAATATCCATTACACATGAAAAACATCAACAAATACAGAAACAACGACAAAAGAATGATCCCACAGATAATCTCGGTGAAGCCCTAATCTACACTGTGTTCCCTTCATATGTTTTGTTTTGATTCTTCCTATACTTACACATTTTATTAAAATGCGATTGTACTATTTTGTCGTTTTCAATATAGCGATATTATGAACGTATCTCCATGTCAATAAGTAAAGGTCTCTGTCTTTATTTTTGAAGACACGAATCCCATGAGAATGCCACAGCATACTTTATTTAACCAAACACCTATTTCTGGACGTCCAAGTTACTTCTAACTTGTCACTGTTATAAACATTGCTAAAATGACTCTCCTCAAGTAGGAACCTTTGCACATTTGTCCAGTGATTTGTGAGGGGTAAATTCCCAGAAATGGAATTATGGGTGGGTATGCACATTTTAAGGCTTTGGAAGAATGCTGCCAAACTTCTCTCCAGAGAGCACGTACCAGTTCATGTTCTCCCCAAGGGTGAGCACGCACTTTAAAATAACAGGCAAGACCATTCGTTATACCAATAGGTGGAAAATGCTCTCTTTTTAAATGCAAAAAAAAAATTAAATTCGGTTGCTAGTGGATAGCAGTTCCTTTACACGTTTCGTTGAAGTTTGCATTTCTTCTCATAGACTGTGTGCACATGTGCTTTGTCTGTTGGAACATTTGCTGTAGGTGGAGGGTGTTGGTTCTTGGGGTTTCTTCCCTGGTTTGTTGAGGGCCCTGAGTCAGCTACGCATGTCCCACTCATGCGAGTAGGAGTGATCTTTAGTGCCAGGAAAACTCGTTGAGAGCTTTTGGTCAGTTAGGCAGTGGTCCTAACACCATGGAACTTCCAGAACACAAGGGGTACATGTGGGCCAGGGCTTTGTGGTTGAAAGAGCCGGAGACCCGGCATTCCAAGCTGTCTCAGGATTGTAATTTTTCAGGGATGGGGGTGCACAGGCTGGTCCTGAGTCTGGAATTCAGCTTCTCTGTCCCCAGCCTAGGTCCCGCACACGCGCTAGTGGCCCGAGCTGTCTCCTCCCGCACATGGGGGTGACCAATGGGCCTGGGGTCTGCAATCTGCAAACCATCAACGTGAGTTTCCTTTCCCCACTTCACTTAAGGACAATAAAACTAAGCTGCAAAAACCAGATGAAAATCACAAGATTCGGTCAAATCCGGTCATCCTGCACACTGCAGTAGCAGGAGGCAGGCCAAGAAAGTGCCTGTTTTCTTTTCAGTGCTGTGGAATGCTTTTTGCCAGAGGGGCCCGGGGGGCTGCGTTCCTGCCGGCTTCCTGACGGGGTGGCCCGGCGGGCCTGACACGACCTTCATCCCAAGGAGAGTCTCGAGGACAGAGGCGCGTCTCTGAGCCGGGAGGTGCCTTGAGGAGCGGCGGCCGCGCCGTCGTGGGCAGAGCTGGGCCCCGGGCTCCGACAGGCCCACAGCCGCACGCTTCCTGCCCGCAGTGGTGTCCGGCCGCTGCCCGGGGACACTTGGGACCCTGATGTAAAAGTCTGCATGCTAATTGTCAGGGAAAGGAAACAGGACTCTCGCTGTTCAAAACCAAAGAGCCATGGAGAATTTGACGTTAGGATATGATCAAAAAAGACTTTCTTCACGACGGAGTGTGTTTCCTCAAAATAATAAAAGTGTAGACTCCCCAGTGTCTGAAGCAGTCTAGACTGAGGGAGGCTGTGTCCGCTGGATATCACCGTGGCCGGCATGGAGGTGTCACCTTGCATTACTATTCAAACCCTGTGGATGAGCCCAAGTCCTCGCTCGGAGATGGAGCAGGAGCCCCTGGCTGCGCCGGGCCCTTGCACCTTCCCCGGGGGAGCCGACCACGTGACAGCCCTGACCCTACCCCCCACTTCTCCCGCAGTCCCCCAACACCCGCATTGCTCAGGGTTTTTGTGTATTTGTAAATCTATGAGATTATGATTTCTATTTCCCTGATAAGTGACGTTGAATATGTTTATTCTCCTATTTTTGGCTATTAGGATGCCCGTGTTTCTCTGTGGATTGTCTTTATTGATTCTGAGGGCATAGATATGATAGGATTGTACCCATTCCCCATCAGTCTGGGCCTGTCCTGGGTATCTGGTCAGCTGTCCTGCGGATCATCCTCTGCAGGCTGCCCTGGAGCCGTGACCCTCACTGGGTGAGGGTGGTTGCACGTTGGCACAGGCCAGCAGCCCCAGGACAGGCTAGATTTAGACCCGTGCCCGGTGGGTCAGGGCAGAGCCACCCAAAGTGGCCTCGTTGCCGGTCTCCTGTGCTTGCTCCCAGGTGAAAAAGCTCACCGATAATCTCCGGGCAGGCAGCCTGCCAGATCCCACCGCCAGGGCACCTGCCCGTGGTGCTCTGTTTCACAGATGTGGTGGGCAGAGCAGAGAGCGCACCGTTTGGCCCATGACCCCCACTCAGAACTGGAGCTTTCCACTGCTCGTCTGGGGGTGGTGGGGTGTGTTGCACCGGCACCTGACCACTCAGAGTCTTGCATTTCACTTGTGCCCCATCACACAAAAGAAGCCAGAGAAGGGCCACCCCCTATGTGTGTCAGATGAGAGGGCGGAGGCTTGGAACCCAGGACGCCACCTGGTGCGAAGGAAGGAGGTAGGAAGAGAGCCCCCTGCACGTGACATCCCAGGCCCTAAGTGGAGGCCAGAGACAAGCTTCGCCTCCTTCTCACTTTGCTTCCGCTGGCCTGGTGGTTATCTGTTTTTAGCACCCGCAGCCAAGTTGGTTTGTTGGCTGCTTCCATTCTGCATATTCTGGAAGCGACCTGTGTCCTTGCAAGGACTGCATTTGCAGTGCTCCTGCTCTGCCCAGCTGCCATTCTCAGCTTGCTTCCCCATCACTCAGGTGCTGTCCAGTCTCATCTGCTTGCTGATGGCCCCAAACCCCCTTGGGAGCACCAGGTCCCCACAGAGTCTGTACGCAATAATGATAATGAAGTAACTTGCCTCAGGAGCTACACTTGTCTCAATGTCCACGGAGTTGTCGAGAGCATCTGCCCCAAGGCCACGGTCCAAGTTATCACATAAATTTCCACGAGGCCGAGAAGCCTGCTGGCCCCTCGGCTCACCTGCTCGCAGGTGACATCCAACTGCGTCTCTGGGAGGACCCACACGGGCCCTTGACCCGACACTCCATGTGGGAACAGGCTGGAGAGGTGCCGAGCTCTCGTGGCCAAGGGGAGAAAATGCCACCTGGTGCAGGAGGCCAGGTAGTCTCTCTGCAGCCCCCTGGTGTGAGTCCGTTCGCCGCCGTGCACCCACCGCCCCACACCACGTGGCTAAGTGGAAGCCGCTAGATGGAGCGCAGCCCCGTGTTCTCCTCGAATCCTCACTGCTGTGGGCAACTCCTCTTCTCAGAGGCCCGCCCGTCTGTGTGACGGCCGTGGTTGGCCTGCTGAGTCGGTAAGTCACCGTCAACTTAGAAGTCAATAGAAGAGGGCGCCCCCGTGGTTCGCAGCCTTCTGGGTTCCCCGTGCCAAATCCTCTCCAGATCCAACCTGTCAGAGGGAGACCTGCTGGAGCGGCTCCCCGGGCCCTGAGTGGTCCTCGGGTAGGGCAATGAAAAGACATTTCCTGTGTTGTGTGGTGTAATAAGAGCTGCAGATTTTACTGGAGCTCCGAGCTGCGCGAGAGGAAATTGGAATGCCCAGAGACAGCTCGCGGTAATTAATCATCGTACGAGGAAGCCTGTCAAGGGCCTTCTAGGGCTGATACTGCTGTCAATTACAGCCAGCCCCACACCATCTGTAATTGTTTAAAATATCACCCGGACCAGGATCCACGTTTCTAACACTTATGCTTCATTTACACCTCCCAGAGAACCTCCGTAAGATGCACCCCTTGGCCAGGAGGCCGTGCGGCTGTGTCAACCTCCAAACAAAATGTGAACGTTTAGCAAAACCCTTGAGCTGTGAAGTAAAATCCCAATAACCTGACTTTCATCTCAGGCTGACGTTCAGCAGCAGCAGGGCTCAACTCTAGGAAGGAGGGCACCGCAAGCGAGAGCAGGTTGCTGCATTTCAGTGCCGGTTGCAAATTACAAGTGTTAGTGGGACAAAAGGGACTTTCCTGTATTTAGAAAAAAGAGAGAGAGAAAGAAAAAAAAAAAAAAAACTACCGATAATGCTACAATCAGCCACATTCACTCTGAGCGATGCCAATGTGTGTTTTCCATCAGAAAGATGGCAAGTGAGTGCCATGTGCGTGTCTGTGGGGTTGGCGGAGAATAGGGAGAGGGAGGCGCGCTGCCCGGAGCCGCCACATGAAAAGGAGCATAATCACCCACATTGCAGTTAGGCTTTTCTAACTTTTTCTAACTACACGGTTAGAGATCTCGTTGACTGTGGACCTATGAAATATAGAGAGATTCTTAGCTAGAAAACATTTCATATTTAGAGAGAAAAGGCGGAGGATCTTTATAGAGAAATTCCAAATAATGCATGCAAATACACTCCTTCCCACGATGACATGCAGGACTTTGTGACTCTGCTCCAGACTGAGGGACCGGGAAGGCATCTCGACAGCGGAGACACCTGGAGACCCCACCCAAGTGAGCCAGGTGAGCGAGGTGAGCTGCCTGCCATGTCCCGAGGGCGTCCAGGAGGCCTTAACGTGTGCTGTGCAGGCACCTCACCTCCGTGGTTTCTCCCTTCGAACCCACAACCGCGGGCTAAGCGTGGCACAAATCACAGTCCAAGTGAGGGACATTCCACAATATATTTGACCAATAATTCTCAAACTGCCAAAGTCATGAAAAACAAAACCTGAGAGTCCATCCTGGTTAGCGGAGCTTAAGGAGACGCAGGGGCTCAATGCAGCGAGTGTTCTAGGTCAGAGAAAGGACCCGGGTGGGAAACCTCCAAAGTCCACACTGAATCTGTGCTTTGCTAGCAGGGTGTCTGAAGCGGTGAGGTCTGACTCTGGAAATGCATCCTAGTAATTTAAGATGTTAGCAGCAGCAGAACCTGGGAACTCCCTGAGCTATCTTTGTAACTTTTCTGTAAACCTAAAATTACCCCAAAATGACTAAGTTTAAAGAGCCCGCTATGAGCATCCAGTGCTGACCTGGTGTCCCTGGAACTGCTTGTGTGGAGCTCCCCTGCTTTCCTCTTCCAGCTGCTCTCCTGGAAGGCAGGCAGCTTATCTGGCTGAGACAGGGGACGTTCAGAGGCCAGATTGCTTTCTTTCCTGAAGAATATTCTGGATCCCATGTCATTAGCTACAAGTCATGGTCTCTGGAAACGTGTGTCTGCTTCTGCAAGGCTGAAGGAAACGGGTGGTGGAAAACCTCACCGAGGGCACCCTCCCTAATTGGAAAGCCACACGGGGGTTGACAATGGTTCCGTGAACATGTCTGTTAGGTCTGCAAGGTGTCAGCAGGGAGGAGAGGTCCCCAGGCACAACTGTCCTCACAGCCCAAGCAGCCTCAGCACACTGGTTATGAACCCGTGGAAATGTTTGACGTAAACAGTTTGCTTTTACTTGGATTTTCTTTGTGTCTGTGGAAGCGGAGCCGGGGATCCTCTGTGGGAACATGTCACACAGCTGTGGAGGCTGGTTGGTGGGTGGCTCGTATGCATGGGTCACCCAGCTGGTGTGAGTGGGCTGCTGTGCCAGCGTGCGCACTCGGCTGCACCTTCCTGCACCTCCTCCGGCCAAAGTTAATACTGAAAAGCTAAATGCCTCAAAGTCATTCCCGGTCACCCAGAGTGAGTTTTCAACCCCCAAGGAGGACAGATTCCAGGAGAACACGGCTCAGCTGAGTGTGAGGATGCTCTGAACTCAGCTTTTACCTGCACTTTTCTCAGAGTCGACCTGGCTGAGATCCACCTGCCCCAGGCCTTCCTCTCCCTTTCTGATCACCCATCCCCTGCTTCTCAAAGGGAAGGTGCTGTCCTGCCGTCTGGAACTTACCTCTGCTTCCTCCTCACTATTCGTGAACAAGAGGCCAAGCAGGGCAGGTAAACGCACACAAAGCCTCCCACAAGTCTGGGGGCATCCACAGCTTTTTATTTATTGAATCTAAAGGAGGAATTAATCATATTTTTAGGTGATCATCAGGAATAATTTTTGAAGACAGATCACGAGGTGATTTCTGATCTATAACTCAGGGATTTAGAGAACCGAGTGCTTTTTTATACCAAAATTTCCTCTATTCCCATCTACTTGTGTGTGTCTTCAATGACCACAACCAAATGAAATTAAACCATATTTAACTCTGGCAATAAATAAAATTATCTGTGTATATCCATGTTCTTTAAAGATTAATTTCCAAAGGCTATTTTATGCATAACAACTTCTAAATGTACGTTTATATTCTTACTGTTTTCTTCAGTTTTAACAAGTATTTTTAATAGTAACTCAGTCCAAAAGGAAAGATAAGTCAAAACATCTATTAGAAAACCCCATTTCAGTTTTATATAAAATTTCATTGCAAAGAAGAAAAGACCTGATGGCAATAGAGTAATAGATAAAATTAGGGTTGTAAATACAATGAAAACGGGAGTTAAAGAAAAGGAAGGTGAGTGGCTTTTCTCATGTGTTAAAGAGGGGATTGTTTGCGTGTTACACAGAAGAGGGTGGGTGTCTGTGCGGTGACATATTTGAAATCTGAGATCATGTACATGGAAGATACACGGGATGCGTTGATTCAGTGTCACACCAAAATTTCAAGATTGTATGTGGGTCTTTAAATCCATGCTGCTGGGCATCCAATCAGTGGAAAGGGTGATGTGACAATTTTATTTTGATGGCGTTGATACTTATAATTCACCAAAATTTATAATTCACCAAAAATGACATATTCCACAACTATTCAAATAGGATGGAAACTTTTAAATGTCTACATAAAGATGGTGAGGGGGTGGTTTCGGAGGCTGGATGTTGAATATCTGGGAACCCTGCTCCTGCAGGGACCGGGGCTGGTGGGTGGTTGGGCAGGGGACTCTCCCTGGGGCCTGTGGGCCTCCCCCTCTCTGGGCTCTGGGGAGGGGGCCTTGGGGAAGACACGGGTCCCCCTGAATCAGTGCACCTGCAGCTCTGTGTCTGCTGGGGCAGGTGGGGCCGGCTCTGGCCCAGTGTGTTGTAGAGACACCATCCACGGGCATTACAAACCTCACTGCCTGGGCTGCATGGGCCCCCCACCCCAGACCCTCATTCTCACGCAGAGTGTTGGGAGCCCCAGCTTTCAGTAACCACACCCGCTGCCTTACAGCTTCTCTCCAATCCCACGAGTGTCCTAGGTGTTCTAGAAACCGTCAGAAATGCCGTTCTGCCCACGGCCGGTTTGCTTCCGTGTTTATATTCCCACCCAATGCTGTCAACTTCACTCAACTTTTACATAAAGTATGTGGAAGACAGTTTTCTCCTCATTCCCACAATTTCTCCCCTCCCCCCCTTTTTTTTTTATCAAGAAGAGCTTTTACTGTCTTTGTTATTAATAACATTATAATTTTTTAGCTGCTTGGCAAGGGTCTGGTGCTCCGGAAGGAGGCGACACTAGAAGCCGAGGAGCCGAGAGCTGGGGTGTTGTGTTCTCACTCCAGGGGCAGTGGGAGCCCCGAGAGTGGAGTCTGCCAGGGCCCAGGGCTCCCTGTGCTCCCCAGTAGTCCCACCCAGCAGCTGAGGACGAGGGGTCTGAGGGTGGCGCTTGCACCTGCATCTGATGGACCAGAGGCCCCCACCTCGCTGCCTTGAGCCCTCTCTGTAACCTGGAGCTGCCTGGGGCTGGCCTCATCCTTGTCCTGTCCCCATGTCCCAAGGTCCTGAGTCAGAGCGGCCAACGGGTCTCCACACGACATGGTTTCCTGCTGGTCGTGGCCTTGGGAGAAAGGCTTTGACCATCTTGGTGGTTTATCTTTGAACACCAAGCAGCTCCTCTGCAGGGGCTCATGAAGGGACCCTGGGCAGGGGGCAGGGGTCTGGGGGGATCTGGGGGCTCCCGGTAGCTGTGTTCAGGAGAGCATTTGAGGATGGAGGGAAAAGCCAGGTGGGTGCCCAAAGGAAGCTGAGACACCAGCCCCCAGCTTGACCCCTGCCTGGAGCGAAGGGCCCTGGCTCATCATGGTCACTCAGACAGCCAGGCTGGAGAGCACCCCAATACCCCAGCAGCCCCGCAGCACACGCACAGTACCAGCGCCCCAGGGCCAAGGCCTCCCCCACTCTCCTGCAAACCCAGAATCCACCCGCGCAGCCAGAACAAAGCGAGTTTTCTGAGCCTGACACATGAACACCATCTGGTGAGAAAAGCCCTCGAATAATTGAATGTGATATTATAATTTGGGGGCTTTTATCCTGGCACCAAGGACTCCCGAGGTTCCCAGCTGCACTTCACAAAGTTGCTGGGTGGACGAGGCCTTCTGGACAGGTATTATACATGCGATCACGGACGAACAGGGTAATCACAGGGCTCATGCCTGCGAGCTGCTCATAATTGATCATTAGGATCGATCGCTTCCCCAAGCATGCCAAGTATTTCCCACAACAGATGAAAAGCACTCGCTTTTAAACATGGCCAGACATAGGCTATAATTTAATTTCACATTTAAGGTTTAAACTTAATTAACTGGTAGGGAGTCTTTTTCTTTTCAAAATAGGAACTGTGGGTACCTACTTGTCAATAAAAGAATATCGTCGATCAATAGTCACAGAATAGTCACTCTTGGACAGTTTGCAAACAGAGGATGGAAAACACCAAACACCGTGCAAACTGGCAAAGCAGCTGAGGGGGTACTCACAGGGTAGGACCCCCTCCCTGTATGTGTGTGCAGGTCACAGCTCCCAAGGAGCCCATTGCCCAGATGTCACAAGAGGAGGAGGGCACCGTCTGTCTGCCCATGTGGGGGCCACGTGCTGTACCGAGGTCCTTCGCAGCGGTGGCAGGTGCTCCCGCAGTAATGCCCACGCACCCCGTCCTGTCCTCTGCGGGGCTGCTGGGACCACGGGCAGGTGCCTCTGCTTTCATGCTTCAGGAGCCCCGAGACATCTGGACGCGGCCTGAGGCTCCTCCTGTCTCCGTTACCAACTGCTGGCCCAGCAACGGGAGGTGAAGACACAACACGCACCCACCAAGCACTGAACCGGCCTGAGTGCATGTGTGTATCTGTGTGTCTGTGTGCGTTTGCATGTGTTTATGCTCCAGACATCAGATGGACAGATTTCTTTGGATAAAACAGTATGGGAAAGCACCTAAAAACCAGCCCAACACTTTATAGTTTGTGATAACCAATACTACTAACACACGTTTTTGCTCATAACGTTGTCAAATGTTTAGTATCAAACCGCCTGCAATAGCTTAGCATTGATCCTGGACTTGCCATCCTTCCCTTTCAGACCCCAGGAGGAGCGGGTGGCAGAGGCCGACAGTCGGTGGCAGGGCCGTGGTGGAAGCCTGCCCGGTTGAGGCTGGACTGTGTCTGGACCATCCGTGTCTGGACCGTAGCTAGAATGGTCTGATTTTCTAGTCTCCTCGCTGGGCCTTAGACAAATGCACCAGAGAAGGTCTCAGGACGATGACCACCAGTGAGCATGCTCTTCTGACACAGGAAGCCCTGGAGGGTGACACGCCCAGCAGGGTCACCCGGGTCAGTGGGACCTGATGTCCGATTGCTCACGGACCGGCTGGGCCGTTGCTGAGATGGGGGGTCGTGGCAGCCCCGCCCAACCCACGAGCAAGCCCATCTCACAGGAATGAAGCGCGAGGATGAACAGGCCCGTGTTGAAAGCCTTTTGATCTTCAGGAAAGATGGTTGCCAGATGGGGAAACAGCACCGTTCAAATATAACGAATATCCACTTAAAATCATCTTCATCTTGTTCAACTTTTCCCTGCAACTCTATATTAGAGGAGAAATTTATCATAGCTGTGATGTGGGGGGAAAGCTTTTAAAGGAAGGAGCATGCCTTCGGAGATGTCAGGCAGGCAGGCGTGCAATTTAAGACTCTTGTCACTCAGTCAAAAGGACTCGCTTATAGCAGGGAGTAATAAAACACATAAGGAACAAATTTATGGAAAATATTCACCGATTGATCTGTTTATTACTCAGATATGGAGAAAGGAAAGAAACAGGTTTTGAAAATCTTCTTCCCACATTTTTTTTTAATGCAGCCATCCCGGCCCCATGCATAAACCTGGCTTCTCTCCGTCTTCCCGCCGAGTCTATGCAGAATTTCCACGATGTATCTAATGATAAGGAACACACATTTGAAAGAAAAAAAATGCTTTTAAACTTTCCACCCCACACTGGGATTACTTATGTCCAGAGATAAAGATGCAGGTCTATTTGGATGCATTTGTACAATGCAGACAAATTGAGACAGCGCATATGTCCACGTGCCCTAATTGGTAACATGTAAACTTACTCAAAGAGAAACATCATGACCTTCTAATCCAATATATTAATTTTTCAATGAAAGTTTTTAGGCAAAACTTCCAAGTTTGTATTGAAACGTCTCTCACAAAGGATCAGCTTAACATTAACAAGCAGTAAGTTTAAAATTCATTTTGGGGGGACAAACTATGTGTCCCTGGCACTAGAATCCGATAAGCTCGCTGTAATGACAAATTCATGTTTACACTTCCTTTCGCACCGAGAAAGCACCAGCAGTTTGCCAGTTGTGTGTTTTTCTGGCACGATGCACCGTGCTGAGGTGCACGTTCCCCCATTCTGCAAAGTGCCTCTGTTAGCATCAATGCTCGTGCTTTGGACTTTGTGAAAATGCTGCATTTTAGAATGCCCTAAAAATAGAGCCAGATCGGCTGGCGTAGGCGCACACGTGCTGGGCAGATACTTGGGCCGCCAGTTTCCAGGGACAATCCGTTGACCACAGGCCGGCTGCCACCTCGTTCCTACTGTCTACTCATCAGTGGCTTTCAAATCCTGTGTCAGAAATCAGCAATTCTCCCAGTTTGGTATCACAAGAGAAGTTAAGAATAATTCACAGAGCGTGCTAATTTAGAGTATTTAAATTAAAGCTAAGCAAGATGTTAATTCCATTTAGCTATCCTTCCGGGTGTTTTAAAGAAAGCCTCAGATTTGGGAATGTGGAAAAAATCGTCTTTGTAAGCAACGGCCGGTGTCAGGATTCTAGGTTAAAGATCGGCAACAATAATCCTTAATAGGTTGACATACATGACTTACTGATCAAGGGAGCTGGTTATGTATTAAAAAATTGCATTAGGGGTGAAGAAAATGCAGCTGGCCAATAATCTAGATTTGTTACATTTCCTAGGCATTTTTTTTAATGGTACATCTGCAAAACTGGGAATATCATCAAAATTGAGATTTAAAGGGGTTAATTAATTGAGTGTAAAAATCAATTGAGTGTGAAAAAGAAAGTACCTTTTCTTCTCAACTTTTCTTAGGTGTTAGAAATCAGAATCGAATCTTCCGTTAACAATACCACAAATCACTACCACAATGGCTACAGAATGGGCTCAGCCCCGCTGTCACTACCTCCAGCCTATGTCTTTGGATGCTCGGCCATCTCAGCCACTCCACGCAGGCCGGGGCTTGCCCACTGGGGCCTGGCTTGTCCCAGGTTGGGCAAAGGCACTGCAGGCTGCATCCCAGACTCTCCTTCTGCTGTCTCCTTGCTGGCATCCCTCTGTGGCCACATGAGGACCCACCCTTGCTTGGAGCACAGTCTCATCTGAAAGCAATACTGCCTCTTGGTGACAGTGAGTCCCTGGGCTGTAGGAACTTTCCCCTCCAGGTCTCTGCCAACCTCCTAGACCTCACAGAGGTCAAGTGCTCAAGCAGAAAGCTCGCCCACCCCAAGCACCTGAGCTGTGGGCTCCCTGTCTTATGCCTCTCTCCCCCTACAGGCAAGTAGTTGATAAGGAACACCTCCAGCATCCTTTACTGACTCTGCCTAAGAGATGGAGGCCAAGGGAGGGCTCAGGAGGAGGCCAGGGCATTGCTCATGGTTACTGCATTTTCCTGAGGTGACCACCGCCTCATGTTGGCACAGGGGCATCTCACCAGGCCCTGGGCGTGGACCTTCTCTGGACTGCAGCCACTGCTTCTGTGTGCAGCTCTCCCCTGCAAAGAATCTACAGTCCTGAGAGGCAGGGGTTCCCCAGCTGCCTACCTCAGACCTACTGACAACTTAGGTGGGTAAAAATCAGAGACAACATCACCAAGACAACATTTTTATAAAAAAAATAATTTGTTGTTGTTGTTTTTAACTGTAACCTAAAATCAGTGGGCTTTGAGACCAGAGCCTCTGTGTAGCCAGAGCACTTTTCTGGTCCAGCCCCTGCCTGAGAGATGCTGTCCTCCCGGCATCTGTGTAGCGACCTCCTTCCAGGTGAGGACAGCCCTTTCCATCACCCGTCCAGTTGAGCAAAATGCCCGTCCACACGAGGAGCCCCTTGGGGCTGGAGGCACTTGCCTCCTCCTTCCTTCCTGAAGTGAGGACCAGCCACAGCCCAGGCCTGGTCCAGCTGCATCCATTATGTAGGAGATTTCTCCCAGTGTTCCCAATGTCTTTCACATCTTCACTGGCACACACAAGAGCCTGGCCTCGGGTGCCCACCTCTGCCACCCAGGGGGAACTCGGAGGCCTCCCCACGTTAAAGATGGATGTCAGGATAACTGAGGCAACGTGTGCAAGAGGTCCAGGGCCTTCCCCACAGGGGCCTCAACCCCCCCCCCCCCCCCCGCTCTGAGGATAGAATGGGAATTGTCATATTCTGAGAAAGGTCATGGATCTGCTGTGGGAAAGGTGGACATTAACTCACTGAACGCCCATGACCACGTACCCATACATTTAAAAATATGCCTTCATATTAAATATCTGTGTAATGTGTTGCACCAAGACACAAAGGCACAATGGGTACACTCAAGAGCTCAGGGCGCAGCAGGCCGTCAGGACCACAGCAGCATGATGGTGCTGGGCCCAGCACAAGCGAGGGCTGTCCCTGCAAAGGAAGGCACAGAGAGGTTTGTGTTTGCGAAAGAAAGACGCAGAAGAGAAATCAGCACGCACAAGGCCTCACCTACAGAAAAACAAAGCTCGCAGTGCGTTCCATTTCTACTTTTGTGTGAACGCATTAAACCACTTTCACAAAATAAGCAACTGGAATACAAGTGATGGATCAGAAAAAAAAGGTTTAAAATATTTTAACAGAATCCATACTTAAGGCTATTAAAGTGTGTCACTGATGCATGAAAAACATAAATGTTATTTCTTTACATCATCCTTCATCTCACTGTGAGTTCATTTAAGTGCAATGACAAGGCAATGCACATAAATATATATTTCATATCCGTCTTATAAGAGTCGGTGTGCGCGCGTGTGTGCGGGGAGAGGCGTATCCACCGGGGTGAGAGATTGTCTAACCCGGTGACCCATCCCGGTCCCAAGGATTCCTGTGGAAACTGTGCGTGCCTGGTAATTATTATTCCAACCCTATTAGCATAATGATAGCCTACTTCCCTGGCGCTGCATTTTTATCCACAATCTCCCAGAGGTCTTTAAGCTTGTTAATAATCATTACAGATAGCCAATGAAGTGAATCACGGCTAAAATGAACTCACCTGAACTAAAGAGATTAACCCTGCTCAAGCCTGAAGTGCCCATAAGTATTCATCAGGAGTCCCTTCCTATCAGCAAATACGAAATAAAGAGCGTTACAGGGAAATTACCTCGCGTGGGAACACATACTTCTGCTTCAGTGAGTGACTTCTTCCAAGTGGCTCCATCTTTAATTAACATTACCAGACACATCGCAGTCCAGCGTGCAGTATTCCTACAGATCTGATTGGGTGCTTCTTGATGCCTCAGCATTTTACAAGATGCTAAGACGGATCCGCCAGCCAATGTGATGCTAACATGAGACCCATATTCTAGCAACGGGTCCTCCAGAGAAGCCTGAACTCTCCTTAGGACCCAGCCTGATCAATTGTCTTCCTCTCTTTCTCTTTCCTCTTATTATCGTCAACCAGATTTTGGTCAGACACCAGCAAGGCCTGCTTCTGATCCTTTGGCCTCTAATATACTTCTGTGACCTGACTGGTTCTTGGTCACTCTGAGCTCCCCACAATATGCAGGCATTTAGACGCTGCTGCTCGTGAAAGTGATGGGATGGACGGGAAATGTCTGCATCCAGGTTCAGGAGCAGAGACCACTAGTGGCCCTAAAATCTGTCCTGAGAATGTCCGACGTCCCATCACTGTTACCAACTGGTCATTCTTCTTGTTCTTCTGGCTCCTCACTAATAAAAATTTCAAAATCTGTCCAAGTTTTATTCTGTGCCTTGTTCTTTAATTATAAAGAGCTCATCAGAGTATAATAAATGGCCTTCCTAAAGTTGTAAGACAATGGTATTGTGTTTACAAGAAAAGTAGTACAGGTTGTTGCAGAAAATTCAGATAACACAGATGAGAATAAAGAGAGAGGGATGAAGAACAGGACAAGAAAAGGTGAAAGAAATCTGATCCCAAACCTCTCACCCAGTGGAAAATCCCATTTCCTGCTCTGGCGTCTACACTGCATTCTTTGTCTCCACCCCTCACAGACTCTCTTCCATAGAAACAGCTGCCAGCTGCAGACACTGTCACAACCTCCACTCCTCCTAAGCCCCTTGGGAGGAGGGAAGGGTCCTGCAAGGGTCTCCATCGTCCAAGCCTCTGTGTGGCCTAGGTCCACCATGCCCAGAAGCTCCATATTCCTTTCCCCTCCATCCTCCGGGTCTGGCTCAATCCAGGGAACCCACCCTGCACCAGGCTTTCATTATACCCCAAGTGGTCCAAAAAGTGGTGCAAGAGGGGCCCATCATCTCCTGCCTCTCCATGGCCTTCATGGTCAGGAAGCCCAGCGAGCACGCTGCTGCATCCCTGCCCCCACAGCCATCCTCAGTGCACACACACAGGCACGCGCACATGCACACACAGGCCTCCCATCCTCGATGCCTCACCCATCCCTCCACTTGCAAGGCCTGCCGTCTCCCTCCCTGTCCCCTGACTCTGTGCCACTGGCCCATTTATTGTCAATCAGCCAACACATCCTCTGACTGGCTCCCTACCGTTACCATTTTCATGAATTTATAATGCTCGACCTGGCTTACCTTGTAAAATAGGATCTCCTTGAACACGAGGTTCCTTTCTCACATGCATCCCTGCTTAACAGTATCATGTAGGCTCAGATTTGACTGAGTTGGTGGCTAATAGAGGGCAAATGGACGTCTGAACCTAAGGTGTCTTTTCTCTTATATCATATGACCTTTGAATGAAACATCATGTCATGTGTTAAATCCACATCTCCTGTGTGTCGCTTATGGATTTATGGTTTGCAGATGTCCACTCGTGCAGGGAGGACCGTATCTTCCCTACTCATCCTCGTGTGATTTCAGCCTGTTTTTATAGTATGACAGGCCAGTTTTGATTTCTTATCCCAGTCTCCAAGAGGCCAGACACTCTCTGAGGGTGAGACCACCTGCACACAAGAGCAACATTGTCCCTCCATGGTGCTCAGCCTTCCTCAGGAGGTCCAGGCAGGACTTCTGAATGTCTGGTGGGACCCAGGAAGTTCGAGGTGGAAACGTAGCCAGTGCACAGAAGCTGCTCAGTGTGCTCAGGAGCTGTTCCTGGGCCGGGGCCCATCCAAGAAGCTGTAGTGAGTACCTAGTGAACTGAGAGGTGGTCAAAAGCTTAGCCTCATTATTCAACACAAATAACATTTGCCGTGTTTGTAAGGCAAGGAGATAAAAAAAAAAAAAGATAGTGATGTAGTGAGTCCTTGATTGGGAAAGATAGATAGGCACAGGGGGGTGTGCGCATGCCTGTACATGCACACACATGCATGCACACGCACACACCAGGACTATTCTGACCCCCAGAGTCCTGATTGCAAATGCTACGTGAGTCTCCCTGCAGCACCATCATTTAACCCACTGTGTCGATCTGCGTGGGCTGACACACAAACCCGCACTGCAACCGACCTGCACTGCTCACAGTTCTGGAGGCCGGGATGACCAAGATCAACATGCCAGCAGATGTGGCATGAGGGGAGGGCTTGCTTCTTGGTGTGCAGGTGGCCACCATTAGCTGTGGCCTCACAGGGTGGAGAGAAAGATCCTTATTTGAAGTGCACGAATCCCATCCCAGGCCCCACCCTCATGACCTCATCTAAGCTCAGTTACGTTGCACAGACCCTGCTTGCAAACACCATCCCATTGGGAGTTAGGACTTCAACATGTGTGTCTGGGTGGGAGAAATGTCAACATGTAGTCCCTGACACATGTTTCATGTTTCACTGATAGCAACACAAAACTCATTCGAAGACCATAGAAATCACTGAAATGTATGCAGTTTAATAGCAATTTGATATCTGCCCACCAATGAGCAGAAATACTCAGGATTGATCCTAGTACAGGCACAGTGCTGGCATGGACAGTCCTCCCCAAGAAGGGGGAGACATTTCTTCTAGTGCAGAGGAGTCCTTGAGCAGGGGTCCCCTGGCTGTCCCTGGCACAGCAACAGTGAATTGGCCCAGGGTGTAGGCAATGCTGTCCTGGGACGTGGGGGCTCCTCTCCGCTGGGTTTGTGGTCGGCTGGACCTGCTAACCCGCCCCATGGCCCAGAAGGGACAGTTACTCATTGTTACGACCCAGAGTCTCACTCACCAGCATCCCCATTTCTGGGGTTTTCCAGTGGACATCATCAACTGCTTTGTCCAAACGAAACGCTGAAAGAGCCGCACTCAGCCCGGCACATTTCCCACAGACACCCCTTTCAACCAGTGCCTCTCACAAAATGACATGAACAGAGAGTTCCTCCCTGGAGAACATGGCACAGGGAGGTGCTGCAGCCTCCCGGGGAGGGGGTAAGGGGTGTTGACCTTTTCCTATTTAAAGTGGAAATATCATCTCTCTTAGACTCAAGGAGTCTTGGGACAAACCTAAGACTCCCTGGTTTTCCAAAAAACTTTTAGGACATGTATTTCCATTTCCCTTAACGAGTTGTCCCTTCCTGGGGTGGCAGCGTTGATCACATGCACGTGGCTCTGAGCTGACTGACCCCTTCATGGGGTTGCAACAGCTGTGGACCTGCAGACACGGAGAGCTCTGGGCCATGAGTGTGAGGTCAGCCCACCCTGGCCTTTTGCTCTTCCCTTATGCATCCTGCCAATGAAGGGACCCGAATGCCTATCTAACCAGCAGCAAATGCATAGTGACATATATCAGTGAGAAAAAAAAAAAAAAAGCAAAGTCTAGAGTGAAATCATAATTCTGATTTCAAGCGTGTTCCCAGAACTTGGCTCCTTCCTCCAGATGATGTTTTGGTGAACTTTTATGATATGGAGAAAGCATAAAAACAGAGAAACTAAGATGCAGAGAGACCAGTTGTCGGTTGCAGAAAGTCTCGTTTGCCCAATCTGCACCTGCTCCCACCTGTCCTGGGGCTGGGGTTTCTGGGAGCTGACACCTGGAAGCACGTGGCTGGTGTGGAAGCCATCCTATGAGGGAGCGCAAGATGAGCCCAGGGGAAAAGCTCTTGGAAGGAGAGGCCAGCAAGAGGGGACCCCCAGTGCCCAGAGACTGCGGGGCTGGAAAGAGAAAGTCGGGACCACAGGAGTCCGGTTTAGCTCCAAGCACTTACTCTCACTGCCTGACACGAGATAGCCCCCTGCGAGCCTCCTGTGGGGAGAACATGCCAGACTCATCCTCCTGTCCAGTGTCCTACCATCCAAGAGACACCCCAGCTCTTGTGCAGGGAGTGGTAGTTTATGTGCTGGTGACGCACCGTCTGAAGCGTCCCACTGGAGGAGTGTGGATGGTACTGCTGCCCCGTCTCTCAGCCTAGGGTGTGTGTAGACACTGTCCCCCAGGGCACTGCCCCTGCCCCGCCTCCTGCTCTCTGCCCCCGCGCCCAACTTGTTCTGTCAGGGGAGCACACCGTCCATACTGCAGACACCGGCTTCTGTTCGTCTGGGCGAGGCTTTGGGCGTCATCCACGTGGCAGCATCTCTGCACCTGCTCTGTTGCTGCTCTTTCACAGCATCCCCTTGCATTGCATGAGCCACGAGTGTCCAGCCTTCCCCCATGAGAGCACTGGGGGTGTCACCATTCACTCCACAGGACCATAAACCTGCTATGAACACTCTCACGCACATCATTATGCACACTACGGTTTCATTTCTCCTTATTAATTGCCTTGCCGTGGAATATTTGGGTCATTATATAGATATGGGTCTCATTTTTTTAAAAAAAGAGTTTTCCAAAAAGGCTGAACTATCTTATACTCCTGATGATGTTTGATAGTTCCTGTTGCTCTACACAGCCCATCAGCATTTGATGTTATATGTTTAAGTTTCAAAATTGGAGTAGATACATGGGTGACAAGTATCGATTGAGGTAAATGCATAGATACATAGATAGATGATAAGTAGACAGTGATAGATGATAGATGGATAGACGGATGGATGGATGGATGGATGGATGGATAGTTGATGGATGGAGAGATAGATGATGGATGGATAAATAGATGATAGATAGATACATAGATAGGTAGATATATAGATAGATGATAGATAGATAGATAGATAGATAGATAGATAGATAGATAGACAGATGGATAGACTGGGGACCAGAGGAGAAGTATAAGCAGCATCCCGAGGCAGGCACTGGGGAGCCCTCTGTCTGACCTACGGTACATTTTGCCAACCATGAGTGGCGTGACTGTGGGTAGCTATCCCTGCCCTCCCAAGGACGTGCCCAGCTCTCCTGTACCCTCACCACAAGCCTGGCTGATTTCTCCCTGTTGGAACACCTCCCCCACTGACTTTTATGGGTAAGTGCTTGTGCATTTTCATCTGTTAATTCTCTGCTTACTCATGGTCTTTTGCAGCAGTATTTTCTGCCTGCTGGGACGTGGTTGGACTTCCTGCCCTCTGGTTGCACAACCCCTTGTATGGACTCTCTGGGAACAGGTGTTGGTGTGTGTGCATTGGCTCTCCTGCCCCCTGGGCCCCCTCGGTGAGTGTTCCCAGGCCAGGACCCCTCTCTGCCCTCTCAGATCTCTGAAACAGGAACACTGCTGCTCCAGACAGTCAAAGTGACGTCCCTTTCTTTCATTCAACTCTTTGTGTCTCAGTTTGCTCATTGTTAAAACCTGGAAAAAAGGCTTTCTCAGTGCATCTCCTAGGGCTGTTGAAATATTTAAATGAGACGAATTACATGAAGGCATTTGATGAACTTGAAGGCACTAATGTTAAAGAATACTAATAAACACATCAGGAAGCAGGAACCATGATAGTTTTAGACATTTGCTGAGTCATTTCACTTTATTTTGCCATCTTTATTGGTCTTCTTTTCTCATTGGGCTAATTTCTGGGTGGCTTCAGGGTTGCAATTTTCCCAGCACCTCCCCTTCCTCGTCTGACCAAGCTGGTGGTGTTGGTTCCACCTCTTCCATCCCAGTGTTCCTTGGAACACACTCTTATGCCCTCTATGCTCACTCTCTGAACTCAGAGCAATCAGCCCCTCTCCCAGTGCCTTCAGGCAACAGCAACCCCCAAAGTTCAAAGCCACTGGCCCTCCAGAGCACGTCTTCCAGAAAGAACTGGTCAAGAACCACGGGTCAGCTGCACAGCATATATTTTCTAGACTTTTTCTGGACAGAGATATAGTTGATGTTACTTCAGATGAGTTCTCAGTGAGTTATACACTTTAGATGAACACCCTGTCTTCTCTCATCCTAGAATGTTCCCCATTGGTCTCTTTATCCTCCAGCTGTGGCTTCATATATTAGTAGGCTTTCCTGAGCACAGTGAGGTGGCCCTTCCTTCATGGCCACAGTGCCAGGCACCCTTGTATTCCAATGTTTCCCTTTCTTATATACCCTGGTTCTGTGTGTCTAACTGTAGAACAATTGGCCAACACATGGCCATTGCTCAATAAGAGTCCGTTGAACAAGTGACATTGCTGAAATAAAACAGAAAAAATGCGACTGAATTTTGACCTAACTCCCCTAAAACCCCGAGAGCTTTATTTCTTGTGGCACTAAATGGTTGTTTTCTCCTCAGCCAGGAGAGGTGGCTTGGCCTTGGGTTTCAGTGTCCTGGGATTCGGGCAGTCTCTTGGGATGTGCTTGCTCCGTGTCTCGGAGCCAACCCAACACAACGTTCCTCAAATCAGTCACCTCAGAGACCTCCCTGTCGGAGAACTAGTGGGGGACAAGCGACACATTTGTATCCTCCAGCTCAAGCACAATAAATAGAAACTGGTGCCACCACGACCGTTAGGTCAGAAAGCAGTAACAGGAACCATTTGTTAGCTCTCCCCAAACTGTTGGGTTACACACAGTACGCTTTTTATTTTTTGAATTAACAAGCCAGAATGTAGGCATTGGGCATTTCCAATCTTTAGATGGTTCTCCATATTATGAAGTGTTCTAGCAGCCACCTCAGAGACCCCGACCTGCTACACAGCTTTCGGCAGAATGGAGCCGTCCCCAGATAAGTCTTCACTGTATTTCCATCCTTGAAATTGAAATCCTACTGTTTCATTAAAGTTCCTTGCTCTCAGGCTGACCAGTGTTTGCATAGCCCTTGAGCTAGAACCTGTATCCTGGTGAAGTGGCACCCAGTTTCCTAACTTTGCTGTGGTTCCTCGCTGAGGACAACAGCTTGGCCATATATGAGCAATAAATTAAGAACTGTCTATGCACAGTGCGGATGAAAGGATGGGTAACGGAACAGTCATAAAACAGCAACCCTCATGCTACACAAGCCACCCTGTCATTTTTTTCCTCCACGTTTCAAAACACATCCTATGGACAGATTTCCCCATGTCAGGAAATGCTATCAAAGCTGCCCGACAAGTTTCACCGCTGCCACTGTACAAACAGCTTGAGCTTAGTTATAAAACTGTTTGAACTCTACTAACGCTTTCATTATTGCCAAAAGCTTTGTTTTATTATATGACCCTTTGTTAGCAAAACAGTAAGTTGCCTAAAACACCTTCATAGGACACACAACAGCCTCAGATGCCAAGGACGGCCACATAGTCTACTTCAACACAGACCTGTTCAAGGAGGAACCACGGAACCAGAGATTCAGTCCTGTCCCACCAGGAACTCTTGTCCTCAGCCAGAGCATACATCCACAGACCCGGGGTGTCTCTGCCCTAACTTGCAGGGCAGGGGAGGGTGGCGCCTCTGCTCTCTCTTGGATGGAGATGAGACAGGACCTCAGGCTGGATGGTGAAACACTGAGACAAACGTGTGCTGTGGTCAGCTGCAGCATAGCATGGAGACAGGAAAGTGCATGAGGGGCGCGCATGGTACCTGAGGCGCCACGAGGTGGGGAGGGCACAGGCTGGTGGTGTTCCTGCTTAGTTGCTGTGTGTGGGTGGGGTGCTCCAGAGACACAGAACCAGTACATACATAGAGTCTATCTGCCCGTGTATAATCACACAAACATGCACACGTGTACATGTGCATTTATATTTATGTATTTTTACTTACTGTCTATCTGCACATGGCCATATGCATACACACATGCATGTATACACACATATTTTTATTATAGATTTATTTCAGGAGTTAGCTTCTTCAGTCATGGGGCTGGCACATCTGGAACCCCGAGGGCAGCCAGCAGGAGAGGCAGGTTAGAGACTCTCAGGCAGGGGTCGATGCTACAGTCTTGAGCTGGAATTGTTTCTCCCTCAGGGAAACCTCAGTGTTGCATCAGAGGTCTTTCAGCTGCTTGGATGAGACCCAGCAGCACCATAGAGGCCCCTCCTTCACTCCAAGCCCACTGACTGTAGGTGTTAATGCATCTCAGATAGCTTCCCAGCCAGACTTGGATTGGTGTCTGGTTGAATAAACTTAACTAAGTTGAAACACAAACTGATCATCACAGGAGTCAGTAAGCTCAGGGACTCAGACCCATCTTCACATATGTCTGAAGTGCCCACCCATAATTTGTGAAATGAAGATGGGCCCCTGACCCCTGCCTGGCAGGGAAGCCATGGGTAGGAGACAAGAGGAGGGAGGGGGTCATATGGCCAATAGAGCATGGGGGGCCCCCAATGCTGGTGACTTCTCTGGCTCCTCCTCTTTCCAGTGCTGGATGAGTTCCTGTTTGTGCAGGACAGAGCACTTGCTGCTGCAGGAGTAGCTGGCCTCGCATCACCTGGGCCTGGGCAGGGCAGATGGGCCAGGATGGACTGAAGGACAGGGAGGAGGGGGGCACCTAGGGAGAGCACCCAAGGAGAGGGAGAGGAGAGGACAGGTCGGAAGACAGAGAGAGCCTGAGAAACACATGGGGTTTATTTCCATGGTGGAGTCCACGAGTCAGAACCACCCATGATGCTGAGTAACAACGTGGACAGGCCACGCAGACACAGCGTCCAGCAACAAAGCCACCGCCACAAAAAGGTCTGTGCCATGTCCCCAACACCGACTCCAAACTACACATCTCTTGAGGGGTCAGCACCAGGACAGGGCCATGGAGGCAGCATGGTGGCTGGGAGGGGACAAAGGGCAGCCTCAGGAGGGGACATCTACTTTCACCAGGTGATGGTTGTGTAGTGTCCTCGCTTTATAAGAATTCATTTACCTTTTGGTTTGTGTACATTTATTTATTTATTTTTTATTATTTATTTATTCATGAGAGACCCAGAGAGAGAGAGGCAGAGACATAGGCAGGGGGAGAAGCAGGCTCCGCGCAGGGAGCCTGATGTGGGACTCGATCCTGGGTCTCTAGGATCATGCCCTGAGCCTAAGGCAGACGCTCAACTGCTGAACCACCCAGGTGCCCCTTCTGTATAAAATTTAAAAGTCCAGGGACTTCTGGATGGCTCAGCAGTTGAGCATGTGCCTTCAGCCCAGGGCATGATCCCCCCCCCCACCGCCTCTCCTCCCCCCCCCCCCGTCCTCAGGGATGCTGCCCCCTCACCCCCTACCTTCCACCCTGCATAGGACCTGGCCCCCCACGCAGGGTCTTCCCTGCTGTACAGGGATGGAACCCAAGCCCACTGAGGGTTTCCTACTCCACTGGGATCTATAGGGAACCTGAAATAATATCATAAGCACTTTTAATGGTCCTTTTGAATTAGGATTTGATGTGAAAAGTGCAAAGGCTGAAATGATATAGAACTTTTATGAAGATGTTACAGAGGCTGATCCTCAAAATCTGGCATTCCTGGTTGCAGGGAGCATCCCTAGCTGTGGAATGCGGCCCAACAGGTTTATCCCAAAACAAGGTTGTGGATTTCACACCAGTGCGTCCTGTCACCAACTCCTGCAAGCTGCATCTTGGAGAGCCAGGCCTACACACAAGACAAATTCCGAGTTTGTAAAATTATAGAGAGTTACTGAGCTGGAGGTGTTGGGCTTGGATCCCCATCCTTAAGGAAGGCCATTTTTTACCTGTTAAATGTGACATCAGCCCCCGGCCCCCTGTCCCCACCTAGCGTCCTGCTCTGGGCTCTGGCCAGGGCATGGGCTCTCAGTCCAGTGCCTCTTGCCTCCTGTTGAGCTGAGCTGTGAGCCCGGCCCAGCCATGGCCTCTCAGAGCCTTGTCCCTGGGGTCAAAGGTGACAGCAGCCGCATACCACACACCCCTGCATCCCTGCAAGCACTCCCACGCTGCCCTGGGCAGTGCCGCATGGTCACCCCTCATTCCCGATTTGGAACGGTGAGGCATATTTCTCAAACATTATTTTGAGCCCTTTAGCAAATGTGCACTGTATTGTGATGAGACCACAGGGACGTAGTTACAGGTGTCCTCCTGGTTTAAAGGTGAGAAGGCAGGGATGTGGCCTTGGGAGGAGGTTCCCTGGTGTCTGACTGATAGAGGGCAGTTTGAAAAAACAGCTTAAGCTCAGAAGCTTCCCTGCCTCTTGAGATGGGACAGGGTGAGCCGGCCTCAGAGTCCTGGATAAGTGGTGGAAACAGGAAGTTGGTTATTTTTTCCAAAGTGAGCAAAGTATTTACAACTGGTGGAGGAGGGTCCTCCATGACCCGCTGGTCAAACCATAAGGTATTTAATAGGATGCAAGAAACATTTCAGCCTGGGAAGAAATGCAACCAGCACCCAACTCTGCAATTGGACACATTCAGGGCCAGACTCCGAGGAGGTGAAAGGCACCCCAAGGGGCCAGTGCTGGGGCCTGGGCACATAGAATGAGCAAGGTATTGGAACTCCAGTTACAATGGCACAGACATGGCACCTGACCCAGGCACCCTGCCATCAAGGCCTCCTGGGGGTAGAAATGAGGCTGCACTGTCTTGTGTTAGCATTTACTATGCAAAATCCATTTGAAAATGGCAGTGAGAACATTTTATTTCAATACACACGTGCTGATTAAGCTGCAGTGTTGGAAATGAGGGAAGAAGAGCACAGCTGTACCAGGCAGGCGACCGTGCCACAGAGAGCGTGGTGACTCCCCAGGTCTCTGTCCCGCCTTGGCGTCCAGTGATCTCCCTGCTTCTGCAGCACAGTTTATAGGAACCACTAATAATACAGGTGCATATTCATTTTGTCCCACTTGTGAAAAGCTAAAAATCAGTGCGTTTCCTGGCTCTCACCCCAATAGAGAAAGCGAGGCCCAGGCACACGAACATGCAGCACATGGTCAGATTCAGTCTGAGCTCCACTGTTTTAGAGGGAAACACTCCTGGCAGTGCCACCTGTGAGCAGCATGGGACCACCACGTGTCCAGCTGAAGGGCGGGGGTAAAATTGAGTGGAAAGTATGGATTTCCACACAGCCCACCCCAAAAATGTACAGTCTCCCCTATTACTAACACCCCTTCTGCAGTAGTCTTGTCAAGATCAATGAACCTCTGAAGATGTATGATTGTCACCCAGAGCCTGTGGCCTGCATGTGGGTCACTCCTGGGGTTGTGCGTCTGGTGGCTTCCCTGCACATCGGCTGTGATCCACCCATTCGCCTTTCCCTCCCACCTGGCTTTTTCACTGCCTGCAGAGCTGTGCCTCTCCCAGAGGTTAATAAACCTCATAATAATGAGGAACTGGCTCTGTGATCGTGAGGACTGACAAGTGCTGGGATCTACCATCAGTTGATGGAACCCAGGAGAGCCAACGGGACAGCTGCACCAAAATGACAGCAGGCCCAGGCCCCGGGGAGGGGAGGAGATGTTTCAGTTTGAATCCAAGGACCTATAAAACACCAATGCCCCAGGTCAAGGTGGTCAAGCAGGAGGAGCTCCCTCTTATTTGGTCTTTCTGCTCCAAGCAAGCCTTCAACTGATTAGATAGAGCCCACCTGCATTGAGGAGGCCAGTTTGTTTTATTTAGCTCACTGATTCAAATGTTAAACTCATCCGGAAACACCCCTGTGGACACATCCAAGATAACGTCCAGCCCTATGTCCGGGTGGCCCGTGTTTCAGCCAAGTGGACACATCAACACCACCGTCAGAGCTGGAACCATGTGGGACACGGACTTCAGATTGGCAGCTTTCACTCTGTAATGTGCATTTTAGTTTACCCCACGTGTTTCCACGGCTGGAAAGCTGAAGAGTATTCTGTGGTCGGGGCGGGGGGGTGCGGCACAATGTATTTATCCATCGCCCACTGTAAACTAACTCGGGTGGACACGAGTGCAGATGACGGCCGGCTGGTGTGGTAGGAGCGTGTTTAGTCTTGTCGGGAACTGCCTGCTGTCTTGTTCCTCCAGCGGCCATCCTACACTCGGGGAGCATGCAGCGGCCTCCGACGGGACCCCCCTCATTCCTGTCCAGTTCCTCCCCAGCCCCACCTGGACAGCCCCGGGCCTCCTCGTGAGGGCGCACAGCTTACAAACCCCTGCAGTCGTGGGTGGGTGGCGGTCCTCAGCCAGAGGACTCCCCATTGAGGAGTCCTGAGCTGGGCTCCTGAGCTTCCAGGCCTGAGACCCTCACCCACACTTTGTGCAGAGTGAGCCCTGTCTCCAGCCCCGCTCACAGTCATGGCTTTGCTCCTGTGGCCTCAGTGGCCCTGGGGACATGTCTGCCTGCACCCTCAGGGTAGGGAGGGGGCGACCCCTGCCCGTGAGGTCCTCTAAAGGCAGGTGACTCTCCCCACAGGCCCCATGTCCTGCGCCCTCCCTTAATACATCCCCTCCCCACAAGGAGCCACCCCCAAGCCCCAAGGACCTGGGAGAGGCCACTTGCTGGGAAGGAGGAAGACCCTCTCCTTGGGCGACGCCTGCGTTCAGTCCCACTGTGACTATATGTTTTCGTTTAAAGTTTTGATTTATGGTGATAGATTTATGGCATCGCAGCAGAAGCCTCTATGTGGTTTTGAAGTTCTCCTTTTGATTTCTCATCCACTTTATCAGTTTCTTATCTCAATCTGGCAGCTCTTATTTGTCACAAGGAACTGAGAATACAGGAAGTGATGGATTCCGTAAACTCCTGCTGGAAAATAAAATTCAGAGTGTGGACCCGAATCCAGAGCCCGGAGGTCTCCTCCTGAGCTGGGCTTTGTCCCCTGAGCACACGGTGTGAGCGTCACCTTCCTACGGAGACCCCGGCTCCCCAAATGGGGCCTGGTTCCCCGGCTGTCACGACCCCCAGCGCCCCTCTCTCTTCCCTCCTGTTGCCCCACGCTCCCTGCATCCAACCTCACTTGTGTCGCCTTCAGCAGTCGCTGCGCCATCCGACCAGGTGGACACCGACACAGTCCCACGCGGCAGCTGAGCAAGCTGAAGCATAGAGGGCTCACAGAGGTGTCTCGGGAAGGGACAGGCCGGCGTCGGCCCGGAACCACAGCGGACCTGCACCTCGTCTAGGATGAAAGTTCCCCCCCCAGGGCACAAGGCACACGCCCCCGGGGTGATCACCTCGGCCCCTCCCCTAGCTGCGCACTAGGACCTGGCAGCAGGTCACCCGGAGGGGCCAGAGTCTCCCAGCATAAAGGGAAGGCAGCCGAGCTCATCAGCAGCCCACAGAACCCCACAGGTGGTGGCTGGGCCACGTAGAGAAGTCTCAACCCCCAGGGTTGCTGCTGGGCACTTTGCTAGGCCGCGCGTGCATCAAGGTTCTGTGTTACTGTGTTTTTCTTCTTCTGAAGACAGAAATGTGGGAATGTGTCTGCCTCAGAAATACAAAGTCCTTTTCCTTTGCCCCTGAAACTGCACCTGTGGAGTCATCCCGAACTGCAAAGCCTGTGTCATTCTTCAGGACACCCACTGGATGGCGCCAAGCCCGGCCAGGGCGCCACCCTGTCCTCTCCAGAGCGCAGTGGCTGGCTCTGCAGGGAACAGGTGTGGCTGACATTTGGGAGACTCTGCTTTCCAATCCCCTGCCTTACACCAGCCCTGACAGATAAGGACTCATGTCTGATGTCAATTATTCACTGACTGCCACTTCAGGGACATTTTCCCAGGGCTGGCGCTTATCTCCACTTGGAGCACCGTAGCGGGAGCCCTGCCCCACACTCCAGAGAAGAGGCGCCGTGCGAGGTGCCAGGAGGGGCTGGAGACGAGGATGCACATCGCCTGGCATCACCTCCCAGATCTGGAATGGAAATGTCTCCCAGTGAGGTGCAGGTATGGGGGGCGCTGCGGGAAGCAGGACCCCGCTAACAGCACCCAGGTTTGGAGCAGAACCCAGCAGGTGTGACCTTCACGTGCACACACACCGTCCTGTGTGGGAGGCTGGTGTTGTGTCTCCGCTGTGGGTCCAGGGATGGACGGGCCGAGCGCTGACATGACGCAGGACATCCCCACAGTGTGCGTGGACAGACACACCGGCCCGCAGACATTTAGAAGTGGCTTTTCCAGCCATCTGTCTGGTAGGGCCAAGGGACAGCTCAGGCTGGATTTAAAGGCTCTGTTAACCTTCAGAAATTTTCACATGAAGGGCTCCTGGTTTTGGGGGATAACCTAAAGTTTTTGTGCAGAATGGGGGCCGTGGGACTTTGGGGGCTCTTGGTTGTTGGAGCAATGCTCCCATTGGTCCCTCCTCATCCTCTCTGGGTGGCAGCCAGTCCTTCTGACTGGTGGTCTTGGTGGCCTACCCAGCATCCCCCACTGGCAGGAGAATCATGCCCCAGGGAGGCACAGGGATCTGCCTGCTTTCCAACCTCCCCCCAGCCAGAGTGATCATGTGTCCCTGTCACAACCTCCAGAACAAACCTGGCACTTGTTTTAGAATTTTCCTCCACAAAGGTAAATGCATCTCCCACGTCAACGAACAAACAGACCAAGTCAAGGAAGATCTGCTTTCATGATGAAAGCCATACTCTGAGAAAATGGCTCTTCTCAAGGAAAAACCAAAGTGAGTCTGCACAGGGTCACGGGAAGCACATCTGGCCCACACCTCCCAACGTTTGTTCCATGGCGTGGGCCCCAGAGATGCCAGGTGCTCTGTGAACAGAGCTCGCCCCACAGGTGATCCGGGACGCGCGGTGTTCTACACGCCCGTCCAGGAACCTGCGAAGCCCACTGTGTTGTCACGCGTGGTGTGGCGACGCCCTAGGCCAAGGACGGGTTTGAGTCGATTGAGCAAGCTTTGCCCCAGATTTCCATGTGTCCTGGAAGACCTGAAACCAAGGAGGGATTGAAGGAAGACGCAGATGACAAAAAGGCTGGAGTGAGCCCAGAGCTCCCAGTCCTGGACGGTGTCCCCGTCTGCACACAGGACCACAGCGTCCGTAATTCCGCACCGTCTCCCACAGGGGCTGGCGGCTCCGATGGCATCTATCAGCAGACAGCTGGTGACTCGGCCATGCGCCCGGCGGTGATGACCTCCAGCGACACAACGTGGGGCATTTCGGTCATTCTCTTGACTCACCTGTGGACAAACATGCCACTTGCATTTTCCTCTGTCCCCGAAGGAGTGTCCATCACCACACCACCCATTTGTCTGAAATTACAGAAGGTACATCTGACAGCAAACACAATCACAACGACTCTAGGAGAAGAACCCATCTGAAGTCTCCATCTGCAGGAAAATGGACCGACAGACTGGCCACCCATGCCTGAATCCCAAGTGTGCAAAGCAAGAACAGGCCATGGCGCACACACACCAGGAGGGGCACGGCCGGCTCCCTGCTTGGAGCTTGGAGCAGCTGGCAGTGAGTCGCAGTGGTGGGAGTCAGGGCATGCGTGCCTCCGGGGTGGCGAGATGCCCTGCTGCGGCAAGGGTCCTGCCTCTTCTCCCCTCACATGGGTGTCTCCAGGGTGGCACCAGGGTCCCGGATGGAGATAAGTCCGCGACATCCCAAAGCAGACATTGCCTGCCCCCCCCCCCCGCCCCGTCCCTATCTAAGCTAACTGGGGGTGGAAATAATGAATGGAAGGTTCCAGTAGAGATTGGTCCAACCCTGGAATGGGTGCCGTCCCCGGCCCCAGCCCACTTACCCAGGAGCCCCAGGTAAGAGGCACATAAGACTCAAGCGAGCAACATGGCACGACTTGGTCGGGATCTGTTTTCATAGTGATTTGTGACCCCTCCCCTTACTTTTTACAGTATTTATGGGCTTCTTACTGTCATAGGAACTCAATCTGAAAAATGCAGACAGCAGATAGCTGTGGTGCCAGCATGACCTGCGGCCAGGCCCTGGGGCACGCATCCTTCAGCCTGTGAGCACAACCCACGCCAGCTGGGGTGCAGGCTGGGAAGGGGCAAAATGAGGGTGCTCGGTGAGGACCGTCTGGAGGTACCGTGGCTCCCCAGGCACAGGCGGCTGGACCAAGAGCTCCCAACCCTCCGCGATAAATCCAAATTCCCCGTGTGCATTTGCTTCATTTGGGGCTCCCTTGGGAAACCTGACTCTTTCCGTTTCTAAACTGTTAAGTCTTTTTTTTTTTAAGATTTTATTTATTCATTCATGAGACACACACACACACACACACACACACACACACACACAGACACACAGGCAGGGGGAGAAGCAGGCTCCATGCAGGGAGGCCAACATGCGACTCCATCCCAGGTCTCCAGGATCACACCCTGGCCTGAAGGCGGCGCTAAACCGCTGAGCCAACCAGATTGCCCTAAACCGTTAAATCTTTAAAGTATCTCTGGAGAATCTCCCTTGTTCCTCATTCTCTAACCTTAAATAATGGGGACCATTTTAATCACAAGCCGTTCGAGGCTGCTCACCTCGCAAGGCGCGGGTGAGCCTGGCACTGGTGTGGGGCAGCCACCGACTCACCTGCACACGCAGTGGCGCGTTCACCGCACCGGTGCTGGCTTCCTGGAGGGTGTGGGGAGGCCAGCATCGTTTTCTAAAGGGAATGACCCCACCATGGGGCACAGAGTCGCGATAACTCCCCGCTCTGTGCGTTACACCTGTGCGTGGACTTGGCTCAGAGGAGGCTGTGCCCCGACGGGCGGCCAGCGCGCTCGGACGGGGGCTCAGGCGTACCTGCTTGCGCTCCCCATGGCCACGGGCCCTACAGCCTCCGCCTGGCCCAGCTTGGCCGGGCTCCTCCGGAGGCTCGGGTTCTCACACCCGCCTCCAAGGTGGGAGCTGACCCGGCAGGGCTAAAGAGGTGCCCTTTGCTTTCTTGAGGGCGGAAAATCACCGCCGCCCTAGTAATTTGCTCCAAGCAGCTGTCTAAATTCACAAGGTCACTCCCGGCCCCGCCTAAGTCCTACATTTTAGGGGCCCCAGGGTCAGGTTTCAAATAAGTGCACATTCCTTTACTAACCCAAAGCAGCCCTCGGACTCAGTACATTTTAAAGATGGATGTTGGGCCCTCCTCGGGCAGGAGACTTCAAAGGGCGGTGGCCGCAGGGCCTCTGCGGTGCTCAGGCCACCTCTCCTCCCTGGGGTTGGGCTCCCTGCTCGTAGAGCCCGCTGTCTGGCGGGGCCAAACACAGCCCTGCCCTCCCTCACCTTTCTCTCGCACTTGTTAGAAGTCATTTATTTGCACCCATGTCTGAACTTTGATTTGTTTCCAGGACAGAGATGTGGTGCTCCTTCTGACGGCTCCACAAATCACACATTGTTAAGTTCCCTCCCACTGCACTGTTTTAAAGGTTGGGAACTCCTGGCTTTAACGGGGATGGGGAGGGGGGCGGCGCACATAGTGACGCGGGCAAGCCGGGGGATCCAAGAGCCACCACGGCCATACGCAAAACCTCTCTCCTCACACCTGCCTCTGCCCACTGGCTCTGCCTCCGTCATCAGAGGGGAGGCTAGCGCAGAGGCTGATCTGCGGGTAAGAGTGTGAAACATGAAACATGGGTCTGAGTGCCCCGGAGCTGCCCGATACCTCCTGGAGGCAGCATTCTTGTCATTGCTCCCAGTTCACAGAGCAGGAATTGGAGGCAGGAGAAGCTGGGTGCTTGCCATCACCTGGCCTTACCAGAAACCCCAATCCTCTGCCCCTGGAGCCAGCAAACCATGGCTTGCTGCCTCTCACCAGTGCAGAGACAAGTGAACGTCAGGGGAACGCCTGCTACAGCTGCTGAGTACAGTGGACAGCACTCACCATGCCCTTGGAACCCAGCCCACCTGGATCCTGGTCCCCCGGGAGGGTGCACTCCCCGGGGTGTCCCCTGCAGAGAACGAGCACTCGGTAGCTCCCAGCTGCACTGACTGGTGCCTTAGAAATGGGCCAGATCAAATCAGAGCCTGCAAGTGGAAGGAGAACCCACCCAGGTTCCTGGGCTGGGGGCTCCTGCTACTTCCCCAACTTTGAACCGGTGGTTGGAGATTCTGCATCATCTTCCAAAACCTCGGAGCTGAGGTAGGGGAGATGCAGCGCACACTCCGCGGAGGGAAGCAGAGCCCCTCGTCTTGACAACACCACCAGAATTACCGTGTGCCCTGAAGCCAGGTCTACCCTGAGAGCATTGGTTCACTTCTGCGTAAGCCAAATGGTTTAGGGTTTTGTTCAGTTGGTATGTTCACTCGCTCAGTAGCTTTGCAAAGACAGACATGAAAATCTACCATGGGTTCAAACTTATCTTTATAGCATGACTAAGCCCACGTTTATCCTGAGTATTAGTATTTTTTTCTAGTGACTTGAGATCCATTGTGTTTTTAGCTCTGAGGAATTCACTGATGTTTTTTTGGAGAATCACATGTATGAACTAGGTCAGATCAAGAAAATAATATTAGTTCTTTCTGGAAATACTTTATCAAGTTATATGGAAACTGATGACAAGTTCTGTGGTTATACAAGTATTTATGTAAATATTGATGAGTATTATAAGACTGGCTGGCATGGTTGGGTCTGGATACGGTTCCGTCTCTGCCTAGACTCACCGAGGTCAGTACTCTGTGGCTCCGCACAGACATGCTTTTGGGAGGATGTGCCCATAGGAGCCAGGAGACTAGGAAGGAGGCCATCACAGGGCAGGAGACAGGTGTCCCAGCCAGGATTTGGTGCAGTGCTGCTGGAGATGGAGACATGGGGTCTCACAGACATGCTTCATTTGCATGCACTGCTCTGGCTCATGCAAATGTTATTTGTAGGTTATTTTCACAACTTGTTCTTACAGCTAAGTGGCATATTCACAAAGACGCCTCTACCTTATCCTGTACACCAGACATGGGGTTTATTTAAAATTACCGTTGCATAAATGCCAGCCATTCTTTTCAAACGTGGAGAAAAGTACAGACTCTTGGAGTTAAAATCTGTCTGACAAAAAAAGGATTTAAAACACATTTAAATAAGCCTGTCCATATGCATAATTAGAATTCTGGTATGATTTTGAGTGTTATTACTAAAAACAACATCACTAATCCGCTGCCCTCCTCTGCAGTTTCGATATGCTCCGTATTGCCCAAGGAAGAACAGACTGGTGGGTGAAGTCATTCTCAGTAACTCAATCCCTCTCAACGGTTTATACTGAAGTGGCTGGGTTTCTTTTCAGGGATTTACCTTAATGATATCATTCCTGAGGAGTCTGGTTTAGATCAAACCAGGTTAAAGATCATGACTGTCAAAAGATGATGTCATTAGATCTCATTACTAATAAAGTCAGGGTCATCATGAGTACAGAAGCCGTTTGGAATTCAGTCTCTGTTTACCTTAAAACCTGCCCCAAAACTTAAAACCCCAAGTGATTTATAGACAATGAGAACTGATAGAAACATTAGAGACTGCTGGCATTACCCTATAGAACCCACTTTGCAAGGACTTATCATTTTCTCTGAATTTTACATCGCCAACTTAAATGAGTCAGAAGCAGATCTGTTTATTTCTGCTACTAATGTATTCAGTAATAACTTACATTTTGCTGCATAAGATAGTCCATCCAAAAGAATGTCAAACGAATTTGGAGCTAATAATGCAGAAGCATGCTGGTCCTTCTTCACTGACTGGTAATTTTGGAAAGCCAGACTTCTTTGTTGCACGTGGCTATGTCACAAGCAGCACAAAGTGAGACATTCTGTCTCTACATCAAGGTCGATTCCTATTAGAAGCAAAGATGGAAATAAGGTTCCAACTTTTCCATAGAACCAGGGGTCTGGGTTGAATGATGGGGAGCCCAGAGATCCCACATCCAAATCTCCAAACCTGTGTCACCTTATATGGCTGAAGATGTGATTAAGTTAAGGATTTAGAGATGAAGAGCTTGTCCTGGATTATCTGGTTGGGCTCTCAATGATGGGACGAGTGTTTTGATGATAGAGAGGCAGAGGCAGATGAGACAGACACAACCAGGAAGAAGCCTCTATGAAGATGGAGCAGAGAAAGATGTGGCCACTAGCCCAGGGCTGCCTGTAGCCAGCAGAAGTGGGAGGAAGCAGGAATGGGTCTTCCTCCGGCCCTCGAGGGAGCTCATACCTGCAGACACCTTAATCCCTGACATCCAAACTCCAGAATTGAAAGAGAATTCATTTATGTTGTTTGAAGCCACCTGGTTTGTGGGAACTCATGTGGCAGACCCGGAGCTACTCCATCGAGGTACGGGTCATTATACTGCTCCCAGAAGGACTTGATGCTACGTTCTGCTGGAGTTTCCTGAAGGTCACGATGCAGCCTTTGTTCACTGAACATGTGTTCATTGGGACCACTCTCTATGTTAGAAACTGTTTAGGGTTTCCAGGACAGCACAGTGATTGAAACAGACAAAAAGTGCTGCCCCCAAGAAGTTTACATTCTGGGTGAGGAGATAGACCCTATAAAGATAAATTAGGTCTGTCCAATGTTCCTAACCTGCCCAGATAAAAAGGCAATGTGAATTCAGCATTCCATCTGGTACCTTCACTCCTATCCTTAATTATTAGAAATGAAAGGAAAGAATTTTTAACTTGTGAAACACAATGGGTCAGAGCAATTTCCGTTTTAAAAATACCAGGAGTGAAAAGGAGAGCTGGCTTTTGAAAAATAGGTTGGGCCAGTGTTTGCTGGAGAGTGTTTGAAGGCACTCCAGACCCTCAGGAAACTTAGCAAAATAAAACTGTTCTTTTGTCAGACCTCTCCAGCAAGGATCTCCGTTTACAGGACTCTTATTGAAGTCCTCAGTGCACATCCACGCTGAAGCCTCTGCAAATTCCAGCAGTAAAACTATTTGTTCAAGTGTGTTTCATCCAGAGACACCCTCCCCTTTTGGCCAGGGACCTCATTTCGATGCCATCTACCATAGCCGTTCTACATGGTGCTCAGTAGAGCACACTCAGGACACGATGCAGGAGCTGGCAAACTATGGCCTGTGAGCCAAACCTGGCCAGGGCCTGATGTGTTACAACCTGCAATTTAAGATTAGCTTTTCCATTTTTATATGTTATGTTAGTATCTGTATAATAGCCTCAATTTTTCTTCTTGGTCCATAAAGCCTAAAACATTTACTACCTGACCCTTTAAGATAAAAGACCACCCTACATTAGACTGAGGAGGAAGGCAGGTCACCACAGAGAGGGCCCTTCTCTCCCAGTGACAGGACCTCACCCCATGGCTCAGTCTCCCGAACCAGGATTCATCCTTCACCATGCACTTCCTTTCATTAATGGTGTCTTCACCACACTAGCATGTCATCTCTTTTACAAGACTCATCTTCAATTGTTTAGGCAACAATCAATAAAAGAATATGACGGTGCTCATGTCATAAAACTTCCCCTAAGTTTGAACAGGTAATGTATCAACCAATTTTATCTATTATTTATAAACCACTGCACCATTCTCCTACTCATTGAGAGTGTACTTTCTTCTCAAGCCATATGAAGCATTTGGCTGGATGAAGCCCATTAGAGGTGGAGATGATACAAAGTAAGTTTTTTGATAAGAGTTGTACTGATGTAAAAATCAGTAGCAATAAGATTGCTAGAAAAATTTCCAAGTATTTGAAAATTAAATTGAAAAACTTAAATGATCTTTGAATCAAAGAAGAAATTAAGTATAAATCGAAAATATTTTGATTAATAATGAAATTATAACATTAGAATTTTGAGGATGAAGCTAAATCAATCATGAGAGGGAGATTGATAACTTTAGATGTTTGTATTAGAATGAAAGAAGCAGTGAAGTCAGTCTTCTACTTCCATCTTAAATAGGAGGGGAAAACAGAATAATTTAAACTTTAAATAAGAACAGAAGTAATATTACAAATAAAGGTGGAAGGTAATGGAATAAAAGTAAATAGACAAACAAACAGCAATACAGCAGAGAAACTCAACAAAGCCAGAAGGTATTTTTTCAACAGTAATAAATAAAACTGGTAAACTTTAGCAAGATTGGTCAAAGAAAAAAAGATAGAAAACACAAATTACTAACAGCAGAAATGAAAGAGAGGTGACATCATGAGAGATTGTATAGATGAAATGATCATGAAGGGATTTATAATAAATTTATGGAATAAACAATTTAAATGAAATTTATTTTTTTAAAAAACTTGACTCAAGAAGCAATTGAAAATCTAAATACCTTATATCCATTCCATAAACCTCATTCATAATTGAAAACATGTCATAGAGAAAACTTCAGGTCCAGAGAGTTTTGTTGGTTGTAATTCCATCAAATACTTATGGGAAAAATCATTCTACTCCTAAACAAACTCTTTCAGAACATAGAGGAGGAGGGAATACTTTCTAATTCATATTATAAGGCCACAAATTAGAAAAAATTAAGTTCCAATGTTTCTCTTAGACATAGGCACAAAAATTATCAAAAAACACCCCAAACTGAATTCATCTGTATACGCAAAACAATATATCCTGGTTAAGCTGGCTTCATCTTTGAGATGCAAAACTGGCTTGTTACATCAAAATTAATCAATTTAATCCACCACATTAACAGACTAAGGGAGGAAAATGTTATATAATCATGTAAAAAATGTAGAAAAATATTTGCCAAAATACAAAGCATCTATAATAAAACCCTCTGCATATAAAGAATAAAGGGAAACTTTATCAGATGATAAAGGCATATGCTGGAAGATCTACAGCTCATACCATTACGGTGAAATATTGATGTGCTCTCTACCTAAGATGGGGAACAAGACCAGAAGATATACTTTCATCACTACTATTACACATTAATACAAAGACTCTATTTTATATAATAAAAAAATAAAGGAGGGGATCCCTGGGTGGCTCAGTGGTTTGGCACCTGCCTTCAGCCCAGGGTGTGATCCTGGGGATCCGGGGTCGAGTCCTGCATGGGGCTCCCTGCAGGGAGCCTGCTTCTCCCCCTGCCTGTGTCTCTGCCTCTCTGTCTCTCTCTCTCTCTGTGTCTCTCATGAATAAATAAAGAAATAAAGTCTTAAAAAAATAATAAATAAATAAAGGAATCCAAATAGGAAAAATATAAAACCCTGCTTATTCACAGATCTCATAATTGTGTAGATAGAAAAGCCTAAGGAATCTCTAAGAAGATTAATAGAGAAAGCAAATTCAGAAATACTGTAACATTCAGTATTAAGAAATTATATTTCTATGTACTTGGGATGGAGAACTAGGGAAAAAAAAATGCAAAGCCAGTACCACTTATAATAGCATCAAAATTATCAACTCTGTGGTAGCAACAAAAGAACTACAAGATTCTACAATGGAAATTATAAAATACTAATGAGAGGAATTAAAGAATATGCAAGTTAAGGAGAGATGTACCATGTTCACATGTTGGAAGACTAAATATTGTTTTGTTTTTTTGTTTTTCTGGAAGACTCATTGTTGTTAAGATATTAATTTTCTCTCAATTAGTCTATATCAATGAAATTCTAATTAAAATTTCAACATATTTTTTCTAGAAATTAATGATTTGAAATTAATTTAGAAAGACAAAGGAAGAAAAATAGTACACACATAGACATAAATGAAGGTTATAATCTATTTGAATTCAAGATTCACTATGGAATATAGTAATTAAAATAATGTGATATTAAAGTAATGATTAAAATTACATCCTTGGAACAATATTAGAAATCCAGAAATTGATCCTCACTTATAAGATCAAATTATTCCAACAAATGGATCAGAGAAACTCAATGGAAAAAGGAAAATCTCTTCAACATATGGTGCTGGAGCAACTGAATACCCACACACCAAAAAGAAAACCTCAAGTCCTGTCCTACACTGGACCCCAAATCCACTGAAGCCAGATAACCCACATGTAGAGTGTAAATGATAAATCTTCTGGAAGAATTGCTTCTGTATTGTGGAGCAAGTAAAGATTTCCTAAAAATCAAAACAAAACAAAGGCTTGGATTATATAGTAAAATGTTGATAAATGAAAATTCATCAATTAAAAATACCTTTTCATCAAAAGCTACATAAATAGTTACAAAATGGAGGAAAATATTAGAGACAATAAAATCATCTAGTTATATAAGAAACTCCTGCAGCTCAATAGAAAGACAAAACGAACAACCCAATAAAAATACCCAGGAGCCTGGAACAGGAAGGTCAGAAAAGAGCACATAAAAATAGCAAATGAAAAAGTGCTTAATATCATTCTCAGGGAAATGCAAATTGAAACCGTCATGAAATACAACTATACATGTAAGGGAAAGGCTAACATTTAAAAAGTGTAGCCACATCAAATGTTGAAGAATGTATGGAACAACCAGAACTCTAATTTATTGGTGTTAGGACTATAAAATTTTCAAACAACTTTCAGAAACTTTGTGGTAATTTCTTAAAATTTTAACCATGCAATTGTCCTATGATCCAGCAGTTCTACTTCTCTCCCTCTCTCTCTTTTTTAAATAGATTTATTTATTTATTTATTTATTTATTTATTTATTTATTTATTTATTTTCGAGAGAATGAAAGAGAGCAAGCACAGGGTGGGAGGGAGGTACAGAGAGAGAGAGAATCTTAAACAGACTCAGTGCTAAGCAGGGAGCCCAAGGGCTTGATCCTATGACCCTGAGATCGTGACCTGAGCCAAAATCAAGAGTGTTGCCAAACCCACTGAGCCACCAAGGAGTTCTACCTCTAAGGGCTTATCCAAGATAAATGAAATTATATCTACAAAAAGTCTTGTAGAAGAATGTCCATGGCTGCATTATCCATAACAATCAAAGTCAGAAAGAACATTTACTGGAGAATGGATGCATCAGCTGTGGCATACTCATACAACAGAAGGTGGTTCAGAATCAAAGGGAACACAATATTGATATAATAATCCACAGCATGGAAGAGCACCAAAACTGCTAATCCAGTGAAAGAAACTGAACATGGAAAGGTCCACACTCCATGACTCCACTTATATGAAGTTCTCTAGAATAAGCAAAATTAACATATGGTGGTAGAAGTCAGATAGGGATTGCTTCCAGGGGAAAGGACATTGACCAGAGAGGGGAAGAAAAGGATTTTTTCTGGGTGATAGATAGCTTCTGTGTCTTGAATTACATTTATAAAATGGCATATTTAAGGTTGAACATTTCACGGTATGCTTACTAAACTACAAAACTGCACACACACACACACACACACACACACACACACACGTGTGTGTGCGCACACCCCTGGTATAGTTACAATTCCACATCTTGCGTTACCCTAGTATACAGTGATGGTCTGGATCAGGTATTGCCTTGTGTGAAGTGATGGTCTGGGTCCAGCACTATTCTTTTGTTATGTTATATGACATTGTGTATATCAGCGTATCAGTGGTAAAGTGAGGCATCTACAGTCAAGACTATTTTTAAACAGTTTAAAACTCCTTTAATGTTTCATGAATGCAAACAGACCAGACACTAGCCTGGTGTACAATGATGGTTCCAGATCAGGAACTGCCTGGTATGTAGTGATGGTTCCAGACTAGGCACTGCCAAGTATGCAGTGATATTTCCAGACCAGACACCAGTCTAGTGTACAGTGATGGCTCCAGACAAGACACTAGCTTAATGTATACAGTGATGACTCCAGACTAGACACTAGCCTGGTGTACAGTGATGGCTCCAGACTAGACACTAGCCTGGTATACAGTGATGGCTCCAGACCAGACACTAGCCTGGTACACAGTGATGGCTCCAGATGAGCCTGATGTGCAGGGTGATGGTTCCAGACCAAGGACTGCCTGGTGTACAGTGATGTTTCTAGATTGAGTCCCAGTATGATTGTGGACTCTGGGGTAAGGATCAGGAAAGCACATGTTAGCACTGGGAAACAAGCCAGAGAGTTTCCCTCCAACGGAAGAGAATCAGTGCTGACAAGCCCACCTGCCATATTTCTCTGTGGCTGCTCCCTCATCAGTTGAGATCCCTGTGCTTAATTGCCTCTGTGAAATGTGAATAATCATATCGATCCTCTCCAGACCTCATTAAGCTAATATTATGTTATGAGGTTATTTTTAAATAGCTTAAAACTTTGTTAATGGTCCAAAAATGGTATTTTTATTATAACTATAGAAAAAGATGAATTCCAGCTTTATATAACCAAATGACAGCATATTTTGGAATATTTGGAGCAAAATATTTAATGTGTTAAGCACTCTCATGCAAGAGTTAATACGAGTTACTTTTTTTAAAGTAAAAGCTTCCTTTCTATGTGCTATGCAATCCCCATCCCCAAGGAGAATAGCCTACTTAGAAAAAGCGATTTAATTCAAATAAAGAAAGGATATGATGTTGCCAGTGAGAGCAAATAAAGATGGAATAAGGTATATTACCAAGGAAATGTTTGCATAACACACTGAAATTAATATACCGTGTGCAGTAGTTGACACAGTTCATTCTAGAACAGATAAATCATTCATAGGAAAAACAAACACCAACTAAAAAGAAATAGATCACCAGTTGAGCCATATACATCGTAACCTGTTGACACAACATGAATTTTCTGCTGAATCAGACACTTAATCTGCTAAATCAAAGTGAACACCCACTGAGCCAGTCATGTCACCCAGTTAGGCACATCACCATGCACACGTTCAGGCAGCTTATATGAATTTCTAGCAAATTAGGAACACACACTATATCAGAGCTCATATTTACTGAGCCATGGTCATTAAGAAGCAAATGTGTTGGCTATTAAAATGTATACATCAACTGACTTACCTTTAACTCAATTCACACAATCTTTCTAAAAATACATAAATCAGGGCAGACAGACATAAGGTGGTCCCATGAGCCCCATCCTGGTGGGGACGCCCCTCCCTGTGAGTGTAGACAGGCCCTGTGACTTGTTTCTAACCAACAGAGAGTGGTGAGGGGTGCACTCCCCCGGCAGCACTGCTCTGTGTAAGACTCCACCGTGCTAGCAGCCTCAGTGTAGAAGAAGCAAGCTGCTGTGGATCCTTGCTCTAAATTATACTTGAGATTTAATTTATAGAGGTATGAGCTGCTGATGATGTCGAGAGGCTGTTCCCATTAAAAGAAAACTTTGATTCCTTAGATTCTCTGCGGGAAGAGGGCAGGCCATGTTACACCACACAGGCCCACAGAGAGGTCAGGGAGTGGAGGCAGGAATGAGGTGGGAGTCTCCCAACACTGAGAAATGAGCAACTTAGGCTAGTTTGAATAATTTTGGTGTGCCTGGCTGCTGTCACCTGTTTTTCTGGTTGCTAGGTACCTGGCCCTGGATGAGCTAGGACAGGGAAACACGAACTTGGCGTGTAAGATTCAGGTAAGGAGGTGGCTGGGGCTACGGGCTTGGGATTGGTTAGTTTGCAAATGAAAGGTGTGCTCCTGGGCAAGTTATCATCTCCAGGAGTTAGTTCTGGGAGAGACCACTCATGCCCAGGCCAGGACGGGCCTCACAGTATCAAGAATATAGAAAATATAGTTATAGGGACTGCCTGAGTGGTGTAGTCCCTTAAAGTTCCGACTCTTGGGCAGCCCGGGTGGCTCAGCCTTCAGCCCAGGGCGTGAACCTGGAGTCCCGGGATCGAGTCCCACATTGGGCTCCCTGCATAGAGCCTGCTTCTCCCTCTGCCTGTGTCTCTGCCTCTCTTTCTCTGTGTCTCTCATGAATAAATAAATAAAATCTTTAAAAAAAAAAAAAAAGGAAAGGTCCGACTCTTGGTTTCAGCTCAGGTCATCTTCCCAAGGCTGTGAGATTGAGCTCCGTGTTGGGCTCCTTGCTCAGCGCAGAGTCTGCTTGAGATTCCCTCTTCTTCTCCGTCTGCCCCTCTTGCTTGTACACACCCTCTCTCTCTCTCTCAAATAAATAAATATATCATTTTTTTTAAAAAAAGAAAATATATGGCTCTGTGGTGAATGGATGAACAGTAGACAAATACATTTTAGGAAAACACAGTTAGGACAATCCTATAGCTTCAAGGAAATGAATTGTACCAACATGTTGGGAAGTTTGGAAGCAGATCTTCTCCATTCGAGCCTCTGAGAAGAATCCATCCTGAGTGATGCATTGGTGGGGGACCCGGAGCAGAGGACCCTGCGAAGTCATGCCCTGACTCTTGATCCTCAGAAACTGAGGGATAATGAGCATGTTATTTAAAGCCTCTGAGTTTGTTGTGATTTGTTTGGCAACGATACAAAAGGGAATCACTGGTCAAAATAACTACAGGACAGAAACCGTCCTGAAATATTTAATTTAAGGATATTAAAACATTTGGACTTTCTCGTCACTGATAGAATGGGATAATCTGATCCAGAAAGCCGGAGAGTAAATATTTTCAAATGTTTTAAATATAGATGCACTAGGGATTAAGAGCATCAAGACTAAGGGTTGCTCTAGGGGTAGGACTGGGTCTGACTGGGAAGGGCTGCCAGCTGGGTGCAGATGTACCCAATAGCAGGGACAAGAAAAAGGAGTCAGTCCCAGTAAACGTGGTGAGGAGTCAGGGTGATGGCTTTGCAGGCAGGCCACAGGCATGGAGGATGTGGTCTTGGCCAGTCTCACTGGACTTCAGAGATAGATTTAAATACTGGGGACAGCAGGACAACTGGTAAGGTCTGTGACTGAGAGATGGACACAAGAATGCATATTGGGACCTGCACATTGGAATGGAACTCAGAATAACAAGAATCCAGTTAACAGAAACCAAGGTACAAGTTCGGGGAGAATGGAGGCTCTGCCTTGGTGAGCAACTTTGCTCTCTTTGCCTCAGCTTCCAGCTCTGTGAAGTGGGGCCATGGCGTCACCTCTCGGTGAGTGAGGTGTCTGCAGTCAACCTCTCTTAGGACCCTAAGAACTGGTAAACAGTAACATCATAGTCTGAGGTTGATCCGTTCAGTGAAGGGAGGGTCTTGAAGAGCAAATGTCTTGATAAACCTTGATAAGTAAGTTATTTTAAATGGTTAATGGTCTTATCTTCCAGGAGCAAGTATTTCATAGAACAGACAGCTGAGTGATTTATGTCTGGTCCTAGTATTCGCCCAGAAAAAGGAAATAGTGTAACTCCTGGGGGGAAGGGCATGTTCTCAAAGGATTAAAATAATGTGAAAAAAATCTCTGAGCTTAAGTCCTGATACACAGTAGATGCTCAATAAATGTAGTTGTTCACCTCATCAGCAACAAGGCTGACTTGGTGTGGCTCCCTGTGGCTCTAAGCCTAGAGGGTCTTTTAATTCATTGCACCGGGGAGGGTTGGAGCTGAGTTTGGGGAGTGTGGGTAGGGTTGGAACGCCATCATCAAGGCCATGTGTCCATAAATAAAGAATTCTGGCTTCACTTCTATCAATGGAATAGATTTCTTAGTCCCACCATAATTATTGTCTTATGCCCCCCAGAAATAAGAGTTAGCATGTTGTGTGTTCATCATTCTTTACAAATCCCTGAGCCCTTTCCTGACTGGAGAGTGAGGCTCCATTCTCAATTGTCTGGGAGCTCCCCTCCCTGCAGCCAGGGTGCTACTCTCAGCCTGCACCCGGATGTTGGCTCTTGCCTGCTACACTTCTCAGTTTGGATATGATGGATGTCATCCAACAAGAATGCAAGCAGAACCCTACCCTTAGGCCAGCGGGTTTCCCTCTGAAAAGGAATAACATTTGTAGAGCAGAGATCAGTTTATCGGGTTTTTTTTATGTGGGATTATGTTAAATAAAATAATAGTCGAGATGCACTTAGGGCATCTCATCAACAAAGAATCATCTCAGTGATGTATATAGTTGATTTATGTTATGTCTTCTAAAGGTGGAGAAGACATGTTACAGTAGAGCAGGTCATTATGTAAAAATAGCAGGATAGAGATCTAGATTTGGGATGAGTGAGTGTGTGAGTGGGTGAGTGTGTGCGTGTGGGTCCACATAGCAGCCTTGACCCCGAAAGAGAACAAGGGAATTTACACAGGTATGAACACACGCATATTTTTAAAATTATTTTTTAAAGATTTTATTTATTTATTCATGAGAGACACAGAGAGAGAGAGAGCAGAGACACAGGCAGGGGGAGAAGCAGACTCCATGTAGGGAGCCCGACGTGGCACTCGATCCTGGGTCTCCAGGATCATACCCTGGGCTGAAGGCAGCGCTAAACCACTGGGCCACTGGGGCTGCCCACACATGCATATTTTGGACAGACTACATAAGCCCACCAACATTTGTTCAGCCTGGTGCCGCAAGTCACCTTTACATGCCATTTGTGTGAGTACCAAGTTACCACAAACATAATATCTTAAAGCACCACAGATTACCTGCCCCACCAGTCTGTAGGTCAGTGGTCCACATAGGATCAGTGGTTTCTATAGGCCAGGACGTGGGGGACGAGCAATGCTGGCCCTGCAGAGTCGGTTCCCTTGCCCTTCGGGCATCGGCAGTGGACAGTCCTTGTGCTTCTAGAGCTGAAGGCCTGGTTCATCCAGCTGTCAGTGGGGAGCCACCCTCAGCATCTGCCTTTCACCTGCATTTTGTGTCTGTGTCCTCCATCTATAGGCCCAACAGAGCAACAGGCCCATGTCTGGCTTTAGCCCTCTTACTTCCCCTCTGCCACAGCTCTGTGACTCCAGCCAGAGAAAGCTCTCTGCTTCAGGGGCTTGTACTGGGTTGAATTATGTCCCATCTTCAACAAAAGATGTTGAAGCCTTAACTCCAGTACCTGCGGATTACCTTATTTGAAAATAGTGTTTTTGCCAACGATCAAGTTAAGATGAGGCCATAGGGTGGGCTCTGATTCAATATGACTAGAGTCCTCACCAGAGGAGGGCATTTGGACACAGAGATGGACACACACAAGCCAAACACCTTGTGAACATGAAGGCAGAGATTGGGGTGGGGTCTCTACAAGCCAAACAGTGCCAAGGATGGCCAGCAGCCACCAGGAGCTGGAGAGAGACCTGCAAGAGGTGGTCCCTCAGAGCCTCAGAGGATGGAGGCCTGTGGACCCTTGATCTAGGACTTGTAGCCTCCAGAGCTACAAGAGGATGTATTCTTGTTGCTAAAATCACTCAGGAGGTTGTGCTTTGTTATGGCAGCTGTAGGGCATAGCCGCCTCCCCCCCCCCCACCCCCGTCCCCCACCGCATCATACTGGATAATTTCCCTGTTGTAAAACCCACAAAGTTAACTGAATCTGCAGAGCCTCCTTCACCAAGTAAGAGCCTATTCACAGGCTCTGGGATTGGGATGCTTATGCTTAGGGGGGCCACATGTAACCTACTGTATTATAGCATAGTTTCTTTACTCCCCTGGGGTAGGTACGATCTTACTTCTCATTTCCAGATGTGACAACTAAGGCAAGAAAGGCTGGGAATGCCACACCAGATTAACACCCAGGCCAACTGCTATCAAGACGCCTGCTCCAACGCTGGGCCCAGTGATCATGCAGGCTTCAGGAATTCCAAAGTGCACTGCCTCCTACCCTGCCCTCCCTCCACAGACCCAGTCCACCACCACCACCCAGTTCACCGCCATCCTACAGAAGAGCTCAAACATGAGAGACAGACAGGAGTCTGTCCTGGAGGGGCTTATAGTCTGGTTTTAAAGAAAAGCAGAGATTAAAAATAGATCTATACATGAACTATCCATAGCAGTACCTGCCAGCTGAGAAAGGAAGGCACGGATTTTGTGGACCTGGACAAAGAACCAATGGCAAGGGCAGGGTACTGTGCTTGTTAGTGGAGAATGGAGTGCCTGGGGCCCAGGGAAGAAGTTGCTGGTTCTCTCCATCTCCCTCAGAAACTATTGTTATTTGCCCACAACTCTTCCTATGTTAAAAACATTAAAATAAGCTTAACCATGTCTATCAATTGTTTTCTTCTCTGCAGCCAACTTGATGGGTCCATCACTCTGTTTCTATTCAGAAACAGAAATTCAGAGTCTCCAAAGAGAACTTCTCAGAAGATCTTCATGTGTCATTAAAATTTCCAATTCGATGAGTCACCAGCAAACAATATTTCATTTTGTCTTCCCTCCCTCTACTTATCCTGTTCTTAGAATGGATTTCAACAGCCCAGCTCATCCCAAGCCTCCAGAACTTTTCACCAGCATCATTTATGAACCCATCATCTCTTTTCAAATCTCATGAGAGGCCACTGGAATTGGGACGCTCAAGCCTCACCATCACATAGGACCTAGCAGCACTCCATCCTCAATAAGGTACATCTCTGGAAACTCAGCTGAGCACCAGCACCAATCATGTGTCCAATATAATGTGACATTCGTTTTTTAAGATGCATTTATGATTTAATTTGCAGGGTGCCTGGGTGGCTCAGGTGGTTACATGTCTGACTCTTGGTTTTGGCATAAGTCATGAGCTTAGGGTCCTGGGATCCAGCCCCATGTGGGGCTCCCCACTCAGAGGGGAGTCTGCTTGTCTCCCTCTCCATGTGCCCCTCCCCCACTCACACACGCAAAAACTCTCTCTCTAAAATAAAGGAATAAATCTTACAAAATGGTTCATTTGCAATGACATGATCAGATATTCCATGCAAGTTTAAGGGTATGCATTTTGCTCGCAGGATCCAGTCAATTTTGATTTTGTCAATGTGTGGGCTCCTAATGATGCTTTGTCTCAATGCCACCCCATGTATACAGAGAGGTGACAATGCCAGCCTCCTCTTCCTCCCTCTCCAGCACACTCTGTGCTGAGTGAACACCATGTGTTGTCTCTGTGGCTCATTTTCAAGTTTTTGGAACAGTCACTCCATAAATGCTGAGCTCTGTATTATGATGAGTTAATCCAATTTCTTGGAAATGCCCAAGTTCTTCATTATGTTGGCACGCTTTTGTTGCTAGATTAGCTAGGTCTGCCACAAGTGGATTTATCCCCCTAATTGCTGCCATGTAGGTGGAACACCGTCAAGGGGCTGAGATGTTCTGTTTTTGCTCTGAGACTCTCTCTCCACGGTAAGTCGTTTGCTGTCTGCTGTGTGTTAGCCTCGTTGCACGTGAAGAGAGGAGAGTACAACTTACAGGGTGTTAGTAAAGGAGTTTCTATTGTGAAACTTGCTCCCAGCTTGTGGCTTGCTGCCTCCATTTTTTGTAGTTTCACATTGGATAACGAAGCGACCTCCTGCACCTGGACAAGGAGGCTGAAGGCAGCCGAGCTGTGATTGAGCCCCAAGCATTGGGCAGGTGCTTCCAGAGATGGCCCAGCAATCCAGAACTTCTTTGAGAGGTATGGACAAGGGTTCTGGTGCAGAACCCTACCCACGTTACAACTGGAGCTACATCTGGCTGTTTAGCCTGAGATGGGAGCCTGAGAAGGTAATGGTGACTCCCTTCAACCACTCAGACTTCTGCTTCATGTCCTTCGCGTGGCATACTTTTCTTTATACTGAGCTAGAACCAAACATCCAAAGCTATTCGAATTGGGCTGCGCTGCTTCATGGGGTCACTGGAGAGCCTGAAGGACGTTTCTTGGGAAATCAGGTGTGAGTGGTCGAAATTCAACCTGGGGTCTAAGGCTTTTCTAGCTTAGTATTACCAAACTGAGTTTGTCCCATATCTATGGATATTTCAATAGCTAAGATATGTGCCTTGAGGACTAATTGAGGACTAAGTAGCGACATGAGGTCTTCATCACAGCATAAAACACAGTCTCTCTTCCAAGGTGTCCAGTCTCACCTGGATGGGAAGACCACACATGTAGGAAGAGAGCCCGCCTGTGAGCCCATGGTGTGGCAGCAGCTGCCACGTGTGCCCTACATGAGCAGATGCGTCTACAGCAGTGGTCCTTAGAAGACATCTTCTGACTGTGAAGCTGTGGTCTGAAGACTGATTTCACGAAATATTGGTTTCAATACTCAGGTAACAGCAATGATTTCAATTATTTTATTTGAAGTATCTTCATTTGTATCTCAATATAATTTTTGTACCATAATACCATGGTGTATGTGGATTAGGTGATCAGACTAGGTGTTTGCTTTATTTAAGTACAACGGCAAGGGTGTGTTTTAGAGTGAAAGAATTGTAGGCAGAGAGCTTTGCCAGTACAGCCCCACATCTCTGGCTATACACTTGTCTGGTATAAGGAGGGTTTAGGGAGCAACGTTTCACAACAGGGGCTCTGGATAATGACTCTTGTGTAGTGACATCTTCAACAGAAAACACAGGAAATAGGTGTGCTATGAAAAGTGACATCTCACGTTAGGTTTTCAGATAGAAATTCTCACCAATTTACCTGACATCCCAAGAAAAATCAGAATATCTTTCACTACTGTGGAAAGCTTCCCTGAATTAAAGACACTCTCATTGCATAAGCATGCTATGTTTTATTGCCTAACTGTAACAAGAGAACCTCACCCAGACAATCAAAGCCTGTCTTGTTCAGGAAGCAAAGGTTTGTCTTTATGGGGTGGACCTGGATGTTCTCTCTCAGGACATCCAAAGCTAGTGAATCCTGGTGCTGGATGACTTCTCACTGTGGAAGATGATGCAAAGGCACTGAGTTTCCATAGAAGAAGCAAGTTTTCTGTGGAGCACCACATTCTCCAGCTGTGGCTACATAGTGGGGACATGCTGGGGGTGTCTTCCAATCTCATGTCGAGGACTACTGCTCTTCGTATGGGTGCAAAGGATGAAGATGACCTTCCTGGAAGACCCTTGGGTTCATGGCTCACCTGCCTATTTCCACTGGTGTCCGAGTGCTACTTTTATGTTGAGCCCCCATTACTTTGCTTTTACCACAGTTTGAATGCAAGATAACCATAAGCCTAAAAAGATTTTTAAATTGGTGAAGAATGGGGGCATTTGGGTGGCTCAGTGTTGGGCATCTGCCTTTAGCTCAGGTCGCGATCCCAGGGTCCTGGGATTGAGTCTTGCATCGGGCTCCCTGCAGGGAGTCTGCTTCTTCCTCTGCCTCTGTCTCTGCCTCTCTCTGTTCCTTTCATGAATAAATAAATAAAATCTTTTAAAAAATTGGTAAAGAATGTTGGGCAGAAAGAGGAAAAAAAGTGCAAACTTAATTATATATTATGTGCAAACTATATACACTTAGTTTGAAATTGTTGCTTACTATTTATATGAGCTTGCTCTTATTGTTCAACTGTTTTGTTTTGTTTTTCTCTTTGTGAAAGTTGTGAGTCTCTTGGGTTAAGCTGGGATACATCGTCATTTATCTTACTGAAATTAATGGAAACTCCCCCCCTCCCCCATCTATTGCTTCTTCTCTTCAGGTCAGAATTTTCAGAAATAAGCCCAAGTTGTTAAATTAAGTGAGAGATAAGTATATGAATTAAGATGTTTCACACCCTCTAATTTATTTTACCTCTTGGCCCTTTCCCCCAGTAGAAATAGTCATGGATGGTGAGGCACTTCAAGCTTACACTTCAGGGAAGGGGTAATGAAGTTGTGGCTTTTGAGTTCCAAAGTAAGCTTTTGCTATTCATGCCAGAGAGAATAGCTGTGAGAGATCAAGTTCTCTTCATTGTTGGAGCTTATCAGCCTAAATCTTCAATAATTGGGTTGGGTTGGGGCCACCCTCCTGCCCTCGCCAGCAGACCAAGGCGAAAGGATGATGAGGCAGTTTACTCCTTCCTAGACTGGAAGGTCCTGGCCAAGTAGGGTATAGGGATCCCTGAGCATCTCCCCTACTGAGTGGGTGGGGAGGGGGGGAAGATGGAGGCTCCAGGTGGGACACTGGGCACTGAGTGGTGTGGGCAGCTGGAGGTGAGATGTTCAGAGCGTCCCTGTCCCTGAAGCAGAAGGCAGGCTTCAGGGACACAGGAGCATGCCTTGGCAAGGGAGCCAGGACTCGGGACTGATGCTTCCCTGATGCCCTCATGCTCGGAGGCCTTAGGACTATGATCCTTCACCCAGACAAAGAGAGCAGGAAGGGAATCCAGAACTGAATTGAAGGAGTTTTCCCAGAGTTCAATGGGTACCCATTCCCCTTATGAAGTTAAGTGGAACCTTGAGGTGGAAAATGATCTGATTTTGTGGTAGACAGGTAAAGGGGAATCCACACAGCAACCACAGCTTGCAGTCCTGGCACCTAAAGCCCTTGTGTACCAGGAAGTGTCCCTTTGCCACCAGAAGGTGGCCACCAGACTAGAGCTGACCATTATGGAGCTCAGGAGAGCTGTGCCCACGGGGGGTAGTTTGGCCCCCGAGCCTCCCCTCTGTCCAAGAACCCACCAAAGAGTAGTTTAGTCTGGGTGGGTTTTCTATCTTCAACAATAACAAAAATTAGAATTTACTCAATGAGTTATTAAAGCATGTAAGATCAGAGGGAGTTTATGAAGCACTTAGTAAAATAAATTAGAGTACCTTAATTTAGAAATATTAATTCATTCACCTTAATTTGTACACTTTTAATCATTCTTACATACTTATTAAAGCAAAGTCCCCGAGAAATATTTTCTTTTATGAACTACAACAAAAAATTTTCAACAAATGTTCTCTAATTCAGGTTTCATGACAATGCAGATTGTCTTAGCCTTATTACAATAAAATATCGAGGCTTCATGTTCACATATGCGCAGAAATATTAAGTAAATAAGTTAATAAATGTACATGTGGTCCCCTTTAAATTAATAAATTGTATTTGATGTTATTAGATAATCATTTTTGATGAAATGTGTGAAACGATTTCTTTAAGCATCAAGCTCACTATGCAGATGTCAGGAAAAAAGTGCTGAGCAAGAAGCAACTGCTGCCATAAACTCATTCCTGACATTCTATCAGAGTAAATGCATTTTTCTCCTTCTGGTTGACTGACTTTGAGGAAATCTGTTGAGTTCATTCAATCTTGGCTGTCATTTGAGCCGTTCCTTCCCCCCCCCCCCATGTGCTGAAGAGTTTATTTAAATGATTCATTTGGTGGATTAGAAGTGATAAGCATCTCACACCTTTTAATAATTTGCATAAATATCTTGGCTCTACTTCAGCAGACACACCTATTCAGTACTTCACGTGGTAATGCTGCCTTCCAATCAGCATGATTAGCTCCATCTCCTGCCAGACGTAGCCCTGCCCAGGACACCCAAGATATTCCAGCATACATCCTCCCTTTCATGTTGAAATGAAAACTTGTGGATAAACACATTGGGTGAAGCTGATGGCACTCATGGCGGTGGAGACTGGATCCTTGCAACACAGGGAGGCCAGAAATAAACAAGCAAGAACCTGATACACAAGAGAAGCAACTCCTGGACTTCCAGTAACAGGACACACATTGCAGCCAAATGAGTGATTGGAAATACCTCCTCTTGTCACAGCCAAAGACTAAGTCAAACTCCAGTTTATCTTGAAATGTATGTGCTTTCTTGAGCCTTTAAGAGGTCAGTTTGGTTTTGCATTAATATTTTTGTTTTACTGTCTGATGTTAATTGAGTATAAGATCTTCTTGGATCACCTTTAAAATCACCTTGTCTTCCAGATATATATGTCATAGTCGCTTCCTGGGATCAGAGCGCACACTTCCAACCGGTGCACTGGGACCATCCTGCCAGTGTTGCCTACATCTGAAAGCAATGTCAGTATTGAATGTGCAAGATTCTCCCCAGCACAGCACTCAGTGTAAGAAGACATCATTATTAAGTATTTGTTGGGTTTAAAGCACTGTGAAATTATTCCTTCAGTTATAGTTAAAAAATAAGTGGATGTATTTTTCCAGACCTTGAGTAGATTCTGGATCTCACTTGTGAGGATTAGGAAGGTTTAAGTAACCCCTGCCCCTGATTTCCTTATCATCCTCTTTCCTGTACTTCCTACGATTTCAAATCCCAGGATTCCGTTCATTCTCAGGGAAAGGCTCTGCCTCCAGAGGAGAGTGAGGAGAGTGAGGAGAGTTGGGGAAAAATACCAAAGATGGAAAAACCACACAGAATTTGGGAGTGATTGAAAGGAGAGCTCTGATGCTCTACTGGAAGAACTCTTGCATGTTCCAACACTCCCTACCATCCCATCCTGCCCAGAGATTTTGGGGATGCTTGTCACCACATCTGAACTTCGCCCAACCTGACTGGTACGTCTTCCTAAAATAAAAATATGACCAAGCCACGCCCCTACCTGAAAACTGCCAGCTATCCCAGACGAGGTAGCAAGTCAAGTCCTATGACACCCACTGACCTGCCTGACACCACACACCTTAATTTACCTGGATTGGCCCTTACACACTCCTGTGATTTTATCTCAGGACCTGGTGGATCTCTGAGATGGACCTGCTGGAGTGAAATTGCTGGGTGAGCATTGTAGCTCTATAAGGCTTGGCCAAGGTTGTATGGGGAGGTCTTACATGTATACTCTGAGCAGAGAAGCATGGAGATCTCCATCTCTGTACACACAAGCCCACATGTATCATCACACTTCCTTTTCCTGGACAAATGTTGCAGGATGTTAAATACAGTTGGTAGGGAGGTGGACGTTAATTGTATTTTTCTCTGTATTCTCTGCAAGCTTGAGACAGCTCACCTTTCCTGTATGTATCACATGCACACACTTCATCACATGTACTGCTGCATATAAATACATCATGTTGGTTCATCCCTTGGCATTTTGCACACCCTCTCCTGCTTTCTCCCTGTCAATCTACTGTTTAGTCTTTACAGTCAAGGTAAACCCCCTCCACTGTAAGACTGGGGGAAATTTCTACCCCGGTTCTCTCTGTTGTCTGCTCCTGTGTCCTATGTCTGGATGTTACCTCGTGGCATCCTGAGAACGCATTTCTGTGCCTGGATCCAGGAAGGGACAGGAAGTGCCCCTGTGCATGAGGGGGTGTCTGGATGTTCAGGGGAAGGAGAAGGGAGGCAGCAGAGGGAGGCAAGGGCAACTAGCACTTGCCATCTGGCCCCTGGCGGGGCTACAGGATGCAGGAAGGGTACCCAGGGCCTCCAAGGATGGGGACAGAGGAGGGTAGCAGCACGGCCATCAGGGAGGCTTTGTGAAGTTTCGACAAAAACTTGACAGATGGACAAGCTACACAGGGAGCCCGGCCTTGTCCCTGTAGTTCTGTTTTTGTTTTGATTCGCTCATGTTTTCAGTCCTGTGTTAAGTACATAAAAGGAGGCTGGTTCTGCCTTTGCCCTTTACCTCCCTCAGGGAAAGTTTGATGATGGGAGATGGGCAACCTCTACAGGCCCAGCTGGGGCCACCCTGCTCCACCTGCAAAGCTGGCTGCGCTCAAGCACAGTCCCTCCAATGACAACAGGCACAGAATGGCTGTGCCCTTTGATTTCTCCCTCCGCCCCACCTCCTGGCTGGGATGTTGTTTAATAGGCCAAGACTTTGGATATTTCTTTCTTTCTTTCTTTCTTTTTTTTTTTTTTTTATGTTGGAAGTAAAAAATGGTTTCAAATTTAATTAATTTATTTTTTTACCCTTTATTTTTTAATTTTTTTAAAAATTTTTTATTGGAGTTCAATTTGCCAACATATAGCATAACACCAGTACTCATCCCGCCAAGTGCCCCCGTCAGTGCCCATCACCCAGTCACCCCAACCCCCTGCCCACATCCCTTTCCACTACCCCTTGTTCATTTCCCAGAGTTAGGTATCTGTCATGTTTTGTCACCCTCACTGATATTTTCACTCATTTTCTCTCCTTTCCCTTTATTCCCTTTCACTAATTTTTATATTCCCCGAATGAATGAGACCATATAATGTTTGTCCTTTTCCAAATGACTTATTTCACTCAGCATAAATACCCTCCAGCTGCATCCACCTTGAAGCAAATGGTGGGTATTTGTCATTTCTAATGGCTGAGTAATATTCCATTGTATACATAGACCACATCTTCTTTATCCATTCATCTTTCGATGGACACCGAGGCTCCTTCCACAGTTTGGCTATTGTGGACATTGCTGCTAGAAACATCGGGGTGCAGGAATTCCAGCGTTTCACTGAATCTGTATCTTTGGGGTCAATCCCCAGCAGTGCAATTGCTGGGTCGTAGGGCAGATCTGTTTTTAACTCTTTGAGGAACCTCCACACAGTTTTCCAGAGTGGCTGCACCAGTTCACATTCCCACCAACAGTGCAAGAGGGTTCCCCTTTCTCCACATCCTCTCCAACATTTGTTGTTTCCTGCCTTGTTAATTTTCCCCATTCTCACTGGTGTGAGGTGGTATCTCATTGTGGTTTTGATTTGTATTTCCCTGATGGCAAGTGATGGGAGCATTTCCTCGTGTGCTTGTTGGCCATGTCTATGTCTTCCTCTGTGAGATTTCTGTTCATGTCTTTTGCCCATTTCATGATTGGATTCTTTGTTTCTTTGCTGTTGAGTTTAATAAGTTCTTTATAGATCTTGGATACTAGTCCTTTATCTGATACGTCATTTGCAAATATCTTCTCCCATTCTGTAGGTTGTCTTTTAGTTTTGTTGACTGTTTCTTTTGCTCTGCAGAAGCTTCTTATCTTGATGAAGTCCCAATAGTTCATTTTTGCTTTTGTTTCTCTTGCCTTCGTGGATGTATCTTGCAAGAAGTTGCTGTGGCCAAGTTCAAAAAGGGTGTTGCCTGAGTTCTCCTCTAGGATTTTGATGGAATCTTGTCTCACATTTAGATTTTCATCCATTTTGAGTTTATCTTTTGTGTATGGTGCAAGAGAGTGGCCCAGTGTCATTCTTCTGCATGTGAATGTCCAATTTTCCCAGCACCATTTATTGAAGGGACTGTCTTTTTTCCAATGGATAGTCTTTCCTGCTTTGTCGAATATTAGTTGACCATAAAGTTGAGGGTCCACGTCTGGATTCTCTATTCTGTTCCATTGATCTATGTGTCTGTTTTTGTGCCAGTACCACGCTGTCTTGATGACCACAGCTTTGTAGTACAACCTGAAATCTGGCATTGTGATGTCCCTGGCTATGGTTTTCTTTTTTAATATTCCCCTGGCTATTCGGGGTCTTTTATGATTCCACACAAATCTTAAGATAATTTGTTCCAACTCTCTGAAGAAAGTTCATGGTATTTTGATAGGGATTGCATTAAACGTGTAAATTGCCTTGGGTAACATTGACATTTTTACAATATTAATTCTTCCAATCCATGAACACGGAATATTTTCCATCTCTTTGTGTCTTCCTCAATTTCTTTCAGAAATGTTCTATAGTTTTTAGGGTATAGATCCTTTACCTCTTTGGTTAGGTTTATTCCTAGGTAGCTTATGCTTTTGGGTGCAATTGTAAATGGGATTGACTCCTTAATTTCTCTTTCTTAGTCTCATTGTTAGTGTATAGAAATGCCATTGATTTCTGGGCATTGATTTTGTATCCTGCCACGCTACCAAATTGCTGTATGAGTTCTAGCAATCTTGGGGTGGAGGCTTTTGGGTTTTCTATGTAGAGTATCATGTCATCGGCGAAGAGGGAGAGTTTGACTTCTTCTTTGCCAATTTGAATGCCTTTTCTTTCTTTTTGTTGCCTGATTGCTGAGGCTAGGACTTCCAATACTATGCTGAATAGCAGTGGTGAGAGTGGACATCCCTGTCTTGTTTCTGATCTTAGGGGAAAGGCTCCTAGTGTTTCCCCATTGAGAATGATATTTGCTGTGGCCTTTTTGTAGATGGCTTTTAAGATGCTGAGAAATGTTCCCTCTATCTCTACACTCTGAAGAGATTTGATCAGGAATGGATGCTGTATTTTGTCAAATGCTTTCTCTGCATCTATTGACAGGATCTTATGGTTCTTGGTTTTTCTCTTGCTGATATGATGAATCACATTGATGGTTTTACGAGTGTTGAACCAGCCTTGCATCCCAGGGATAAATCCCACTTGGTCATGATGAATAATCTTCTTAATGTATTGTTGGATCCCATTGGCTAGTATCTTGTCGAGAATTTTTGCATCCATGTTCATCACGGATCTTGGTCTATAATTCTCCTTTTTGGTGGGGTCTTTGTCTGGTTTTGGAATTAAGGTGATGCTGGCCTTGTAGAACAAGTTTGGACGTATTCCATCGCTTTCTATCTTTCCGAACAGCTTTAGTAGAATAGGTATGGTTTCTTCTTTAAACGTTTGATAGAATTCCCCTGGAAAGCCATCTGGCCCTGGACTTTTGTGTCTTGGGAGGTTTTTGCTCAGTTTCCTCCCTGGTTATTGGCCTGTTCAGGTTTTCTATTTCTTCATGTTCCAGTTTTGGTACTTTGTGGTTTTCCAGAAATGAGTCCATTTCTTCTAGATTGCCTAATTTACTGGCAATTTATAGCTGCTCATAATAAGTTTTTAAAATCGTTTGTATTTCCTTGGTATTGGTGGTGATCTCTCCTTTCTCATTCATGATTTTATTAATTTGAGTCTTTTCTCTCTTCTTTTTAATAAGGCTGGCTAATGGTTTATCTACCTTATTAATTCTTTCAAAAAACCAACTCCTGTTTTGTTGATCTGTTCCACAGTTCTTCTGGTCTCTGTTTCATTGAGTTCTGCTTGAATCTTTATTAATTTTCTTCTTCTGCTGGGTGTAGGATCTATTTGCTCTTTTTTCTCCAGCTCCTTTAGGTGCAAGGTTAGCTTTTGTATTTGAGTTCTTTCCAGTTTTTGGACAGATGCTTGTATTGCAATGTATTTCTCCCTCAGGGCTGCTTTTGCTGTATCCCAAAGATTTTGAAAGGTTTTATTTTCATTCTCATTAGTTTCCATGAATCTTTTCAATTCTTCTCTAATTTCCTGGTTGACCCTTTCACCTTTTAGCAGGATGGTCCTTAACCTCCACGTGTTTGAAATCCTTCCAAATTTCTTCTTGTGATTTAGTTCTAGTTTCAAAGCATTATGGTCTGAAAATATGTAGGGGATGATCCCAATCTTTTGGTATCAGTTAAGACCTGATTTGTGACCCAGTATGTTGACTATTCTGGAGAAAGTTCCATGTGCACTTGAGAAGAATGTGTATTCAGTTGTGTTTGGATGTAAAGTTCTGTAAATATCTGTGAAATCCATCTGGTCCAGTGTATCATTTAAAGCTCTTGTTTCTTTGGAGATGTTGTGCTTAGAATATCTGTCGATTGTAGAAAGTGCTGTGCTCAAGTCTCCAAGTATAAGTGTATTATTATCTAAGTATGTCTTTACTTTGGTTATTAATTGATTGATATACTTGGCAGCTCCCACATTTGGGGCATAAATATTCATGATTGTTAAGTCCTCTTGTTGGATAGATCCTTTAAGTATGATATAGTGTCCCTCTTCATCTCTCACTACAGTCTTCGGGATAAACTTTAGTTTATCTGATATGAGGATGGCTACCCCTGCTTTCTTTTGAGGACCATTTGAATGGTCCATGGTTCTCCAACCTTTTATTTTCAGGCTGTAGGTGTCCTTATGTCTAAAATGAGTCTCTTGTAGACAGCAAATAGATGGGTCTTGCTTTTTTATCCAGTCTGAAACCCTGCGCCTTTTGACGGGGTCATTAAGGCCATTCATGTTTAGAGTTACTATTGAAAGATATGAATTTAGTGTCATCATGATACCTATTCAGTCCCTGTTTTTGTGGATTGTTTCCTTGGGCTTCCTCTTTCTTTTACAGAGTCCCCCTTACTATTTCTTGCAGAGCTGGTTTGGTGGTCACATATTCTTTCAGTTTCTGCCTATCTTGGAAGCTCTTTATCTCTCCTTCTATTCTGAATGAGAGCCTTGCTGGATAAAGTATTCTTGGCTGCATGTTCTTCTCATTTAGGACCCTGAATATACCCTGCCAGCCCTTTCTGGCCTGCCAGGTCTCTGTGGAGAGGTCTTCTGTTAACCTAATACTTCTCCCCATAAAGGTTAGAGATTTCTTGTCTCTTGCTGCTTTAAGGATATTCTCTTTATCTTTGGAATTTGTAAGTTTCACTATTAAATGTCAAGGTGTTGAGGGGTTTTTATTGATTTTAGGGGGGGATCTTTCTATCTCCTGGATCTGAATGCCTGTTTCCCTTCTCAAGTTAGGGAAGTTCTCAGCTATTATTTGTTCAAATACACTTTCTGGTCCTCTGTCTCTTTCGGCGCCTTTGGGAACCCCAATTAAATGTAGATTTTTCCTTCTGAGGCTGTCATTTATTTCCCTTAACCTATCCTCATGATCTTTTAATTCTTTTTCTCTTTGTTCCTCATCTTCCTTCCTTGCCATCCACTTGTCTTCTATGTCACTCACTTGTTCTTCTACCTCATTAACCCTCGTTGTTAGGACCTCCAGTTCGGATTGCATCTCATTCAATTGATTTTTAATTTCAGCTTGATTAGATCTAAATTCTGCAGTCATAAAGTCTCTTGAATCTTTTATGCCTTTTTCTAGAGCCACCAGTAGCCTTATAATTGTGCTTCTGAATTGGCTTTCTGACATTGAATTGTAATCCAAATTTTGTAACTCTGTGGGAGAGAGGACTGTTTCTGATTCTTTCTTTTGTGGTGAGTTTTTCCTTCGAGTCATTTTGCTCATTGCACAGTGGCCAAAAACAAATTGTACTTGATAGAAGCGTGAACTCTTCTCACTGTAGTATTCCAGCTGTTCTCTCTTTAAATCTCAGACCAAATTTGTAGGTTTTCAGGATGATTTGAAAGTTATCTAGGTAAGTTGGTGGGGACAAGTGACTTGGGGACCCTACTCTTCTGCCATCTTGCCCCGCCTCAAGACTTTGGATTTTGACAAAGAATGAGATTTGTTATTTTTATTTTATTTTAAATAAAATTGTATATATTTGGGTGTGCAATGTGACGATATATATATGTAACACACATAGAATGAAATAATGAAGATAAGTGAGTCGATTAATACATCTATCACCTCACTTACTGTGTGTGTGGTGTGAGAACACAGGATTCACTCTCAACAAATCTCAAGTGTACAACAGTCTTACTAACTGCGATTGCCACACTGCAAATTCACTCCCAAGCACTTCCTCATCTCAGTCTAGAAATTGGTACCATTGGCCACCCCCTCCCCGGTCCCCCAGCATCTGCCCCTGGAAAGCACACGCTACTCTCTGCTCCTGAGTTTAGCGTCTTTAGATCCCACACGTAAGATCACACAGTGTTTGTCTTGGCCTGTCCACCTCACATCACTTAGCACAGTGTCCCCTGTGTTCATGTTGCTGCAGAGGACAGGATTTCCTTCTCTCTTCAGGCTGAATCCTGAGGCTGAGTATTTTATAGACACTTTATGCTATGTGCTCCAGGCAGGAGAAGGACACGTATGGAAAATCCAGATGATAGAAAGAAACATCATTAAACAGTGATAAGAAGCTGGTTGAACACTTCTCCCCCTTCCCATTCCAGAAAGTCCCCAGGGAAGCCGAGGTAGGGAGGGCAGCTTCTAATGCAATAACAGTAGCAGCCAAAGTTTACGGAACCTTTACTCTATGCTAGGTACCATACAGAGCACTCCATATGCATGATTGTATTTACACTTCACCCCAATTCTGGCAAAAGGATGTCATTATGATCTCCAGTTAGGGACTCAGGACAAGGAGGGACAGAGAGTTTGAGGAATTGGCCAGAGTTAGTTCTCTCCTTGGGGCCCAGACAGCCGATTTCTCAAATTTGCAGTGTTAAACCTCTGTGCTCTGCCTTGGGTGTGGTGCCCAGGGAGGGGGAAAGCCAGCCAGCAGGGTTCTCAGCACTCCGTTTTCAGAATGTAACAACTGAAGAATACTGCAGGGATGCACACTAATCATTACAACACACACTTGCACACCTGCACAAACCCTGGTGTGGTGCTGGGGCCCGGGTACCCACACGGAGGTTCTCACACACTGACAATGCTGTCCCTGCCATAGCACTTTCCATTGTTCTGGTCATTAGCATCCAGGCTGACGTGATTTCTCCGACCCTGGGACTTCAAGCAACCCAAAACTTCAGGGACGTTGTGGAGGGTCATGCGTCATTTTGCTCAGACTCAGAGTGAAGCAGAACCAATGCATTCATGATGGGGTGACCCAAGCTGGTCCCAGACGAGTGGGGTTCATCGTGGGTGGTATGAACCACAAGATGGGCTATGAGGGGACCTGCCTGCCTGGGGTTGGAGTAGCATGAGGAGTTCCTGCAAGAAGCAAGCAGCACCCTCCCAGGAGGGAGGCTGAGCTGACAAACAGGAGTGGGAGCTAATCCATTTCTGACCTTGTGCCGAGAGGAAAAATCTATGAACCCCCTGGTAGCCAAAGACCAGGGATGAGCACTGTCAGCAGATTGGACAGGCTTCACACCTTTTACTTGCATTTAACAAACAAAACACCACTAGACTTGTTTAAATTTTCAGGTCATGGATTTCTGGAAGTGTGAGAGAAATGCCTAGGGCTTCTATTATTTGAAAGCCCTGGAAGGACAAAACAGCACAGATGCTGGTCAGGGTCCCAGGCTTGCTGTGCTTTTGATTTGGGGGCACTTTCTCAGATGACGAAAGACATGATGGTGTCTCACAGCCAGATGAGCTGGTGAGACAACTGGTAGGTTTGATGCCTTGGTGACAACCGAGGTACCCACGGCTTAGTGCTGCTTCTCTGAAAGCAGCCTGTCTTCCTCCTTCTGGCTGATGTGCCCTCCCTGGGTGACTGGGTGACAGGAACCTAACGCTGACTTGCTCCCGATCTCCGGAGACCACAGATAGGTCCACAGACCCGTGTTGTCGGTGATCTGCAGAGCTGTGCGGATTGAAGTAGTCTGATGGTAAAAGGTGCATTATTTTGAACTTCCAAAATAAAAACACAGCCATGCTTGCAACATACTCAGAGCCCATCAGACAGAAGCGGGTCCCTCCGGCAGAGAGGAGCTGGCTATGGACCACCAGGAAGCCACATCTTGGCTGATGGGGTGCCCCACTATTTATTCTATTGAACTATTTCCTCAGATTTCAATTAGAATGAATGCATTATGTCAAAATTATAAGAAAGCACCTCGGAATATAATCTACATAGAGTAACGCTTTTATAATCTTCATATTTTAAGGCTATTTCCCTACATGTGGAGTAAAATTCAGTAGATGGGACCCACGTGCTGACCTCCACCACTCACTCTCCTTCCTCCAGCCCATCCCATCTGCGTCCACATGGCTCCCCCAACGGCTCTGGGCTGCCTGGATTGCACGACCAGCTTGCAGACATCCTTCTCCTCCTCAGGGGCCCTCACGAGGCCTGCTTCGCCCCTCCCTGCCCATCCCCACAGAGCTGGCCCAGGTTCAGGGCTCCCATGGATTTCAATAGAAGCTCCGGGCTCGGGGAGCTCAGTCAGGACAAAGGCAGTGCAGAGTCAGACTCAGATTTCTCAGTTCCAGAAAATTTCCTTCACTCAGATCAAATGCCTCTGGAATGCTAAGTCAAATACAGCCATTCAGTAACCGGGTTTAATGCCAGATGGGTGTAGCAAGCAAGTTGCACCAACCACCAGCCACCATCTTTTTTGCAAACCAGGGTATAATATTAAGGAGATACAAGATTATCTGTTAAAGATCTGATCAGAGCTTTCGGACACACAAATGGGAGCCCTGAGGTCAATAGGAGTTGTGTGTGTGTGTGTGTGTGTGTGTGTGCATGCATGTGCATGCATGTGCGTGTTAGAGGCAGGAGATGGACAGGAACATTATAGACACGTTTACAGAGAGAATATTCAGAAGGATAGGAGGAATTAGATGAGTATCCTCAGTCACCCCGATCTGGCTGAAAGTGCATCGTCAAATATTTAAAAAGAAAATAATGAATCTTACATTCGAGCTTCACGGAATAAAGAGGATTAAAATAGCTGAGCGGACAAAAAAGAGCAAGCACAAAAAGGCAAAACTTCTAATTAGTTAATACAAAACATGCTGAATCCAATTATGAGAATCCTGCAGTTCGGATTGGGTATTCTTTCTGAACAGACGAGAACAAATATGTCTTTAAATCAATACTGCATAACTGAGCATTCAAGCTTTATCCAACGTTGCATATGTTTGAAAGGGGGCATTAAAAAGAACCCACCAGGAAAAGTGCTGACCCCGACTTTGGGCGGAGGTTCGCTGTTATAATTTTCTCAAACCCCCAAGAGACTGATAAAGAAATCTGAGTAGTTCATTAGCATAAGACTGGCTAAAATCTATTGATTTTCAACTCCATAGAATATTCTGTTTTCATTAGGATCTGCTGAGTTATATCTATTACTGTTGGGGGTGTCTGCACCCTGGTTAACTGTGAGTCCCTGCTGTAATGAGAACACACCTTGAAGAAAACAGGGGGATCTCGACTCTGCTGTCAGCTATTGTCACAATATTCTGGGAATCTTCCTTCGAATTCTAGCTTAGTATTTTTAGAAAGTAGCAGAGCATTTAATCCTCAATAATTAGACTTTCCCCGAAAGGACAAACTCATTTATAGGACTGTCAATTCAACCCTACCCTTCAGCTGCTACACTCAGTGTTTCACTGTAATATTTTACACAACTTAGTAGAAATGAGACAAAAGTAAGATAAAAATGTCAAAGCTGTCTTTAAATCTCAGAAGGCTCGTCTAAATTTAGAAAATGCAGTTATATGCAGAAAAGTAGGCACAAAATATATATTTGGCCAACTCTTTTGACAGTATTAGGATCTTGAAAGACCAGGACTGGGGGAAGGAGTCGTTACTGAGCCTGGGCAGGGCTGGCTTCTGATCTTGAGGCCAAGGGGTCAGGTGTGAAACATCCACCAACTTTCTGTAAGTATGTGTGCTGGGGGGTGGGGAGCCGTGGGGGTGAATCTCCCCATGTTCTCATCATTTCTACTTTCTCACCGCTTTTGTTTTGAGGTTCAAGGGTCAGTCTTGTGTTACGTTAAATGTCACCTTTCAGTTTCTAGGCACACACAGGTTTGTGCACACGTGCTCAGACTCACACATCCTCATATTCATGCACTTCCAGACAGATAAGAATGAGTCACACTCAAAAACGGTTTCTGTAGAAAGATGGACACCACAGTCCTTTAAAACGGGGTAAAGTGAGGCCTGGCGGTAGACATGTCCCCTTGAGGGCTACCCCGGAGCCTGGTCCCCAGCGTCCACCAGCCTCTACATAATTATACACTTGCCCCTTCAAGAAGAGCAACATTGCTATGACATCCTTTCCCAAGTTTCTGTGACCCAGGGACGACATCTCTCCCACAGCAGGTTTCCCAGTCCCTGGGGACGTTCCCTGCAGCAGAGATTTCCAGGCTGAGGTGCTTGGAAAGCATAATGCAGCCCGCCCTCCCCTGGGAAAGCTAGAATACTACTCATCAGCAGAGTAAAGGCACCCAGAGTCTGGCAACTATGTCGTCAGGTTCCTCCAGCACATTTGTTTCCAGATTCCTGCTGTTGCCCAACAGCCCTGGTGTCACCTGTGCTTGGGTCGCCACTGCTGCGGAAGCTTTGATGAGGTGTGCCAGGCTTATAGCTGTCTCTGCCCTGACCAGTCGGGGCCCAGGCTTTTCTGGCGGTGAAGTATGTCTGGGCCCACCTCTGGGAGTGTGGCTCCCATGTCAACCCAATTCTGCATGACGATTGCTGGCGAGTTCTCGTGGGCCGGGAAGTGGTTCTCCCGCCATGGCGGAGGTTTCCTCAGTCCCAATCTTTTCACCTGTCTCAGAAGCTGGTTATCCACCTCATGCCAGACAGACCATCAGGAGAATCACAGACAACAATGTCTGTATGAGAGATTTGCGAACTTCAAGTTCTCCTGAAACTCTTAGTTATTAGTAGGAATAATAAAAACACAAAGACAAATTTATAAATGTTCAAGATGCTATAGAAGGACTGTATGGAGGGAGTAGTCACCGCCCCAAACAGGGAATGTGATCACAGGTTCCAGCAGCCCTTGCCAGGAGCGTAGTACGCAGCTTGAAGACACCTCATTTCTGGTAGCCCTGACTTTCTCATGAACATGAGGCGCCCCGTTCTATAGGAGGAGTTGTCTGACTTGCTACTCCTTCCAGAGCCCCATGGGAGACAGGGCCTTGCCCTCTGGAGGAGATGAAACATTTCCTCTGGGCACTCAAGTGGGGTTTAAGACTCACTGTGGGAAACACCATGTTAATCGGCTGTTTTGCCTGGTTAGTGCACCATTGACTGAAGAATCCCACCAGAACCCAGCAAAGCTGCTATCAATTGTTGTTCATGCTCTTTGATTTCACATTATGTAGATTAGTATATACTTAATTTCCCTAGAGTTGAAAAAACTTATCTGAACAAGCTATAGCCATTCTAAGTAGGTTCCCACCTTGCCATTTACTTCCTACAATATGAATCTAGATTTCAATGTGACTGGAGCACGTGGGGTCCGCTACAGGGATGCTGATGCAGCGCCACGAGTCTGCTGCTTTAACCTTCAGTGGGACCTCATGGATGTCGAAGAACCAACAAAGATTTTTGCTAACTAAGCTGGAAGCCATACAAAGATTCTATTGAGTTGCTCAGAATTTGTTATTTTAGGGAGTAAACCCTGTGGTCTTGTTCAGTTAAAGGAAAATGTCAGATGACCAGAGTTTAGGTAAGGTCCCCTAAATTGTCATGCAATGCATTGTTGCAGAGCCCCCTATGTCAGGTAGATAAGTCAAGAAATCAGAGAAATGAGTTCCAGGGAACAGTAGCTGGGGTCAGTAAGAGCTCACTTTCATAAGGAAGTTGTACCCATCAGAGATTAGGACTCCTCAAATGGGCTTCTAAGAAGTGAGAAGGGATCATTGAGTTTTCTGTGTTCTTGTCTGACTCCATGAGCTATGAAATGAGGTCTTGGTCATTGTCCAAGCTAGAGTTACCAAACATTATATGCAACGGGAAGGTGCTCCCTTTGAAAAAATGCATTATTCACTTAGCTTTCTCTACACAAGAACAGGTGAAAGCTTGAAGAACCTGACAATCCTCTTGTTCAGCTCCATGTGTTCATAAACTCTATGGTCCAGGCTTCCTGTGGGAAATAAGAAAACATGAAGAAAAAGACTGTCCTGATAGGATGATAGAAAGTCAAGAGAACCCAGAAGGGGCAGAGAATTCTGTGGAGAGGAGATCAAATGTGAAAACCAACAAGCAAAGTGTGGCAGAGTCTCAGGCAGCGGACAGAGAAGATCCAAGGCTGAGGACAGCCAAGACCCAAGAAGTGGACAGAGGGGCACACAGTTCTCCAAAAGAGGAGGATGACAGAACTGGGCTGGATGGCAACGACCTTGCCTGTGGCCAGGTACTTAAGAAGGGCCCCTTCTGACTTGACTGACTTGGCAGGGCTATTGTAGGGTTAACACTGAAAGTCCGTGATCTGGGAACCCCTAATTTCAGGTAGAGCAGGGTGAAGGACCCCTACCCTTACTGAGGACTCTGCTTGAGCAGGAACCCCTGTGTTCATGTTCCCTGTGGGTTCATACATCCACTGCAGTGATTAAGGAAATCCCATAGGCCTCTCTGGGCTGTGGTGAACTGTACCCCCCACCAAATTCACGCCCACCTGGAGCTTAAAACGCGACATTATTTAGAAGTAGAGCCTTTGCTGATATAACCCCATTAAGATGAGGTTGTAGTGCATTAGGGTGGCCCTTATCCAATGACTGATGTCCTCATAAGAAAAGACAGACACACAGGGAAAAGACAGCCGTGGAGTGACACAGGCAGAGATTGGGGGATGCATCCATAAGCCAGGGAATGCCCAGGATGGTAGCAGCCCTCAGGAGCTGGAGGGAGGAGGAATTCTTCTCTAGAACTTCCAGAGCAAACATGGACCTGCCAACGTCTTTATTTCAAACCTCTAGTCTCCAGAACTATGAGAACATAAAGTCCTGTTGGTTGAACCCATCCAGCCTGGGCTAATGAGTTACAGCAGCCACAGAAATTACAGTCACTATGACTTTTTTGATCTTAATAAACTTCTCACCCATATCTTCACAGCTCCTCTCAGTTGTGTGAAGTAAAATCACCTCAGGCTTGAGAAGATGGCCCATCTGGCTTGGATGGGCCACATGCATATGAAGGTCAGCGCTGGTCCTCATGACAAGACTCACCTTCCTGGGAGTCCTGAGCCAGACGAGCCCAGGCACGCGCACCTGATCGAGGACATGTGGAAGGAGACACCGTCCCTTGGTCAACTCTAAGTTTGTCCTATGTGAAGGCATCTCTAACACATCCCCAAACCATCCTTTGGTCGACCCTAAGTTTACCTTACATGAAGGCATTTCTAACACATCCCAACTCAAGAAGGAGGGGTGTCCAGAGGTTCCTGGCACTTCTGCAGCCATTCTGTTTATCTGTGAGGATGTAACACTCATGCTTTGCTGGCACTTTCTATGTCGTCATAGGCCTCTGTCTGATATGAAGTATGTGGTCAACCGACGTGAAGGATGGGCAATCTGTGCCTATCATTCCTCTCCAGGTATCTGGCCAAGTCCTGACTGACCACTGTGAAGTCTACAGGGTCCTAAGTGGTACTTCCCACTGCAAATAAATTTTAAGAACCTGCCTGGGAGCAAACAGGGAGGAACTCTTCTTCTCATCTGGGGCCCCTTGTTCCTGCCAGGGACAGAGTCTTAGCCATGGATGGTGCATCAGTCAAAGATCTCCAGAGAAAGAGGACTCATGAAGTATCTGCTTCTATGTTTGTATCTCTCTATATTAAACATCTTTATGTATTCTTTGCAGACCCATATATAAATCAATCTAGTATTACATATCTATATTATTTTATTAGAAAAACAAGTTTATTTTTTAAAATTGGCTCTCACAATTATGGAGACAGCAAGTCTGAAGTCCATGAAGTAAGCTTATGGATATTTTTCTTTCTTGGGGATGTCGGTGTTTTATTATGTTTCCTTATATATAAATTATTCTGTTGTAAATCGATTTGCAACCATTTAATTTCCGTGTATGTACCACGTTTCTCCATTGGGTGACTACAGTTTTCCTGGACAGCTAATACGACACAGGACAGGCAGGCCAGCAGGCTGAAAGGCCAGGCAGGAGCTGCTGCTACTACGTAGACACAGAACTCCTTTTTCTCTAGACAACCTCAGTAAGATCTGAGCACATACTGTTACCTTATCCTGAGTCACGCTCTCATGAAGTTTATGAAGGGGAGCCCTTGACGGTAGACTCTGTGACGACGCCCCACATGTGAATCCAGACCTGGACATAATACTCACTTACTTCTTCTGGGCCCCTTGGGATTAATCAGATCAAACCTGACTCTTTAGACCTTGGAAGGGTGGAGACCAACACGAGCTGCCCAGGGACAGCCTGTGTAAATAAAATAAAGCCATACACTCCAGGGAGGCTTTGTTGATTTAATGAAGGAGCTTTTTGAATGTGTGTGTGTGTGTGTGTGTGTGTGTGTGTGTGTGTGATTGGTAGAAGTTCAACAGTGGTGCCTGGAAAAACAGCACGTCCTCCAGAACTGCGGCACGTTGTCCGGCAACCGCGCGAGGCTGTGGCCAGAAGGGGCTCCCGGGGCCCGCGATGGAGAAGAGGGCTGCGGTTCCTCGCACGCAGCTCGCTTCAGGCCCGGTGGAAAACTGGTAACTTATTTGCATAGCATCATGCTTGAGGAGCTCGGCCAACAGCTCCACGTTTTCTTTTATCTTTGGATGTCCACACCATGCCCTGTCCAGGCATTGGGAAGTGCCAGAGTGATTTGCTTTATCTGAGCAAACATTGGCTTCCATTATGAACCTAGTTCAACTCTTCTGAAACCTTGGAAAAGGCACACAAAGTCTATTTGGATGTTTATGATGGCTGTGAGCAGAACACAGGAGCTCTGGTAACTGGGTAATTCTGAGTAGCTATTGAAAATTTTTAACAGGCTACTCAGAAGAAAAATAATATAGATATGGGTGTAGGTATAGGTTTATCTGTTTTTCTGTCTGCCTATCTACTTGTCTGCCTATCTACCTCTCTGTCTGTCTATCTATCTACTGTCTATCTCTCCATCCATCTGTGTATCTAAACACAAACCCCTCCCCCACAGGTGCACCTGTACCTATACATATAAATGATGTAGGTAAAGGTATAGATATGATACAGTTATAGATAAACATACAGAGAATGGGGGCAGAGATAGACATAAAATCAACAAAGCTTATTTTATAAACTAAACACACTAGGATTCTGAATATTCTCAAACTTTTAATATATTATTTTATTGAAATTAAATGTGAACATCAAATTTAGGAAGATATGAAAGATTAGTACAGCTAAATAAACCTGTTTATTGTTTTTCTTATATAAGATGATAAATGACTCAACTAGGTAGGGCTGTTTTATCTATTTTTGGTCCGTGTCTGGCTCAAACACACACACAAAAGGAAATAACAAAAGTCCAGAGAAGTAAATGGCCATTCCCTTTGTTTTTATAGAAGTTCAACATCCTCACTGTTAAGTTGATGTCTGTGATGTAAAAAATATTAATTGAAGGCACATATAAACTATAATTTTATTTTAATGCAAATGTAACATGACTGGCTCTATGCTTATCAGAAGAGATAAGTTACATGTGAACCAAGTGTGTGCCTTGTTGATCACACTGAAATTAAACTTTTGCTCACTGAACCAGAACCAAACCACTCATTGTTGTGGGTAGCTTTCTGTTGATGTTGAGATGTGTGGCTGTGCATGGGCTCCAGGGTGGCTGTCGACACTGTGGTGGAGGCTCTGCTTTCCAAGGTGACAGCTCTACATTCCACAATGATCTTTTAACCAAGAGCCACACTTGCTTCTCCTGTGTTTTGAAGGGACTGGCTTTTATGTTCAATACTCAAAAAAAAAAAGAAAAAAAAAGTTTTCCTTTTCATTTCAGCAAGCCATACATGTTTTATCTTTTAATTGCTCAAAATGTTAGCACAATTTTATTCTACATAAAGCCAATATTTATTCTAGTGTAAATATTATCCAGGGATGTTTGGGGTAATCTATAATGCACAGGAGTACAGCTTCAAGGACGATTAGTACAAGTGTATTTGAAACCCAGCCATGGATGCTCATGGATCCCATCTCATTTTTCTTTGCATCTTGCCTTAAAGAATAATGATACTTACCTTTCAGTAGCATTGCATTGCCAGAAAATCTGATGAGCTGATACTAAAGTCCTCTGTTCCATGAATACTAATTTCCAAAGGTGGTACATTTGGCAGGATGGTCTTAATGCCTGATATTATGTAGGTAAACATGAATCTTTGAAAGAAGCTCATTTAAACTCATTTTTAAAAAGTAACATGTTATCTCTCTTTCCTCTCTCTCCTTTATTTCTTTTTTTGGTCTTCACTCCTTTCTTCATAAAAGCAATTCAGGCAAAATTCACTATGTCTTGGAGTAGCGGTCCCAGAGGTAACACTCCCACAAGACAAAGCAGAATTCAAAGCTACATGGTGGCAAATGGGAGAACCATCCAGAATATTTCTTTGGCACATCTAGGTCAAACTCTCAATTTTCTTGCCCCAAACCACTTATGTATAAACTAGCTGTGAAACCTTTGTCATACAAGAGCAAATGTGTGCACCTGCAGTCTGGCATGGAGGTACCAGACTCGCAAGGCTGCAGGGCTCCTCTCTGCTTCCCCTCCACACAGCCTGGGGACCCCGGGGCTGTAGGGCAGGTGCCGCTCTGTCTAGCTCTGGGTCCCAAACATCCTGACTTCCTGGCTCGCTTCACTTACCATCCCCGCTGGGGCTCCCTGGGACAGGGAGCCAGGAGTTTAAGCAGCAGCGTGTCTTTTGTCTTTCTTTCCTCACTTAGTTAGAAATTGAATGAAGGGCTTCTTGTTGCTGTTGTCTCAAGATTTAGTTTTGATCGGATAGCTCATGCTTGATTCAATAATAAGGCCACTAACTAATAGATGAGACTTAAGCCAAGAATCTATTTTTGGTTTAGATTTTATGGAAAGCAGACACAAATCTGTCACGGGGGGTTAGATGTTTCTGGTCTCCATGTACAGCTCCCTGGGTGTGCAGCCGCCCTGCGCCGGGGGTGGACGGCGGGGGGGCCTGGGGTCCAGCAGCACCGGGCCCCGTCTCAGGGAACCTGGCCAAGGAGGACTCAACACAGGGACACAGCACCCAGTAACCACCACGTGTCACTGGCAGCGTTTTCGAAGGTGATGTTGATTTCCCGGTTTACCACCGAGCTCCCACTTGCGAGCATCTCACACCGTGAGGCTGGGGGCAGCTGTCTTTTTGTTCTAAATAAACAATCGCCTGGTTTCCACGTTTAAGATTCACATAGGAATATTACTCAGCCATTAGAAACGACAAATACCCACCATTTGCTTCAACGTGGATGGACCTGGAGGGTATTGTGCTGAGTGAAATAAGTCAATCAGAGAAGGACAAACTTGATATGGTCTCATTCATTTGGGGAATACAAAAATTAGTGAAAGGGAATAAAGGGAAATGAGAGAAAATGAGTGAAAATATCAGTGAGGGTGACAAAACATGACAGACACCTAACACTGGGAAACGAACAACAGGTGGTGGAAAGGGAGGTGGTTGGGGGGTTGGGGTGACTGGGTGATGGGCACTGAGGGGGGCACTTGGTGGGATGAGCACTGGGTGTTATGCTAAATGTTGGCAAATTGAACTCCAATAAAAAAGGTTAAAAAAAAATCTGGGACTACAGATTTTCAGACCCCTGTTGTCTAATTCAGAGATTTGATACTGATGTAAAGTTGCAAGGATAGTTTAAACAGTTTCAAAGATATTTCTTTCTTTACTAATTCACAAATATCAGATACAAAATGTAGAACTTGCAAACAAATCTACCATATGCGAATAAAACTTAAATTTTTTTCTTAAAAAAATATTCACACGGGAACCAGCACAGTTTGTGTCAGTAAAGCAGGAAGCGAGGCGCAAGCTCGGAGCCCTGGGGCTCCCCCAGGTCAGTGCATCCACCTTCTGTTTCCAGGTTTCCATGGCAGGTCCAAGCCCACGACTTTCACTAGTTGTTAGAGATTGCCCAGAGAACAAAGAAAAAATTCACTTATTTAAAAGCACTCTTCATTGTTGTGCAGACATATTATTTACTATTATTTTTAATGCAGTGAGATTTCTTTACCTCCCGGTTACCATCCAGGCCATTGGTCCCTTCTCATCGAGTCTGAAATAAAAGCCAGAGTCTTGGTGATCTCTTCCTTGTGTCTGGAAGCACTTCACTCTTTGAGCATTCCAGGAACGATTTTGTCTTTACTCATTATCTCCAGCACTGCTCAGAAAACCTGAAACGACTAGAATGGAAGAATGATGGAATCTCCCAGAAGGATGAGAAACGATGAAATAAACTGCTTTTAACTTAGTTCATCATCCTTTGGGCTTTTTTGCGTTGTCCAAAATATTGGACCACCTTTCTGGGAGATGTTAAAATGATTCAAGATACTTTGGGGTTTTTCTGATTTTGCCCAAAGTGGTCAACAGAAAAGCAATGAACCAGTAGCATGTTTCACAATTGTGAGACAAACCAGAGAGTTCGTATAAAGCACAGACAGCAGTTCTCTGAGATCAGCTTGTTCAGACATCCTAGATACCTTCCTCGAGCTGAGAATCCGTACACGAGCCGTGTGTGTCAACACACGAGGAGGAAACTTGCTGCTCTCCAGGTCAGCCGTCCAACAGAGAAACCCCATCACACGATCCAGACACCAGCCCCACAGCATCCCGTCCTGCAAAGTGAACACATGACAGTCTTTCCAAGTGCCATGATGGCATTGGGAGGTTTGTCCCAAATTCATTGAACATTATTCTTAAGTAGCAAAAAGCATGCGTACAGAACGATGGGGGAAGGAAGTAGAGGATCGAATATTCTTTCAACTAATGACCATAAAAAGGAAAATCAAAATTGCTTGCCATTAGGAAGCAAAGATAACTGTCTCACTCTACGAAAATGATGAGATGTCGACAATTTCAAAACAATCGCAGCACTACTTAAAGTGTGCGTTGACGATGCAAATGCAAAAAGGAGAACAAGGGCAGTCCCAGTGGCTCAGCGGTTTAGCGCCACCTTCAGCCCAGGGCCTGGTCCTGGAGACCTGGGATCGAGTCCCAAGTCGAGCTCCCTGCACGGAGCCTGCTTCTCCCTCTGCTTGTGTCTCTGCCTCTCTCCCTCTCTGTGTCTCTCATGAATAAATAAATAAAATATTAAAAAAAAAAGGAGAACAAGAAGTAACGCTACTCGAAAAAGGATCAGAGGAGGATCTGCAATCTGAAGTCGGTGTTTATAGGGAAGTTTTATTCCAGATTTATGCAAGAAGGTTTATGAGCAGATAGTGTATTCAGAAGATTTTATCCATTTCATGAATATGGACCTTGAAACTTGGAAACATGGAAAATATGGAATCAAATGTGAGTTTGCTATGTGAAAATTTTTTAAATGGAAACGAGTATTAAGTAACTTTTAATATCAGAAAAATAAAACTCTCATAATTCTCCTTACAGCACATATATAATACCGTGTTTTGGCTGTCTTAAGTTAAAGACTCTTTATCACAAAATACATGGTTTGAAACCTGACTCAAATATAATTTATAATCCCTATGACTTCCCTATACATACATGACAAAAGACTGTAGTAAAATTAGCAAATACTAAAATATTCTGATAATTCATCACTCTTAGTTTGTGGTTTTTAGAAACAGTACACACACACACCTAATATAAGTCGATTCCTCGACTTATTAGTTGCAGTGTACAACACAACAATATACAAAATACATGCTTGGTCAACACTGGTTCGTATCAACAAGACGGCAATGAAAGAGTAGGCTTCAATACTGACATTGAACTATGCTATAAGCAATTAGCATTACATCAGAATATGCCATCAAGTCAATTTTTTATACTGAAAAAAACAAAAACCATAATTTGTAAACTTTTATACAAAATGTAATTCTTCAAGGGGAAATAAAAAAAGTATTTGTCTATTTATTATTTAATACACATAGGGGTTTCGATTTTTGTTATATATATTGAGAAAAGAAGTTATTTTGTATTGGGAAAAATAACACTTTAAAATGCAATTAGTAGAAAACTCCACCAGTATAATGTTTTGCCCTTTCAATGCCAGCCCAGATTTGGGAACATACCAAGAGTGAAGTTCCAGACATCCACAGGTGAAATATAAAAATATGTCTCAAAGAAATCTTTTCTTGTGATTAAAAATTCTTATCATTATAAATTGTCTATAAAATGACTTAGAAAATGAAGAAATAAAATAAGGAACAGCGTCTATTGTGCCAAGATGATAAAAGGTAGCAACTGGGCTATTAGGGTTCTCCAGAGAAACAATGAGATATAATATAGATCATATCTATCCATTTATATGTCCTTATAATAAGAGATTTATTATGATAAATTGGCTCATGTGATTATGGAGGAGTCCGGGATCTCCAGCTGGTGAGCTGGTTCCAGTCCTACTGTGAAAGGTGGGCAGGGCAGCCCTTGGGGTGAGGTCCAGTCTGGTCCCAGTCTGAGGGCAGGAGGACACTGATGTCCTAGCTTGAAGATAGTCAGATGGAGAGAGACTTCTCCCTAATGAATGAACCTGTTGTTCTTTTCAGGTCTCCAACAGATGGAATGAGGCCCATGCACACTGGGGAAGATAATCTGTACTAACTCTGTCTACCTCATCTAGAAACCTTTTAATAGACACACTCAGAATAATGATGAACTGAATATCTGGGTGACCCATAGCCCTGTGACCCAGTCAAATTGACAAGGAAGACCGAGGATCTCACTGAGGGTCCAAGGCATCTGGGGAAGGGAAACCCAGGACCTGCTCAGTGGTCTCGGGGCACTATGCCCCCACGATCACATGCACCAGAGCAGGAGGTGTGTGGAACAGGCATTAGAAATGATTGTATGCTAGCAGGCTCATTAAAATTTAGCCTGATAGGAGCACCTGGGTGGCTCAGTTGGTTAAGAGTCTGCTTTTGGCTCAGGTCCTGATCTCAGGGTTCTGGGATCAAGTCTTGCATCAGGCTTCCTGCTCAGCAGGAGTCTGCTTCTCTCTCTCTCTCTCTCTCTTTGTCAAGTAGACAAATAAAATAATAAATAAATAAATTAATTAATTAATTAATTAATTAATCTTTATAGCTATGACTCATTAAGATGCATAGTTTAGCTGCCGACTTACAGGTGACTAAGATTTAGGGGCATTTGGACAAGGCATTGGAACTCACTTCATGGAAGACATAAAATAAATGAGTGTGGATGGGGCCAATATGACAGCAATTCAAAGTTATTAGGACAGAGCCCAGTCCCAGGTGTGTACTCAATAAATACCTGTTAAGAAGGAGAGGCAAAATGGAAGGAAAGAAGGGAGAGGGAAGTTAGGGAGGCAGGCAGGAGAGAAGGAGGGAAGAGGAGAGAAGGAAGCGACGCAGGAGGGAGAGATGAAGATGAGGAGACAGGTGGGCCATGGATGACATAAATTTGTTTATTAGTTGCCTGGTGAAAGGAATACTCTTGAGTCTTGGGCCAGGAAAATGTAAAATTATTTGAAAGAATTATCCAGTAAGTATCCACTGAGTTCAACACTCAGTCTTGCAACGATAGGCTACCGACTGGGCCTAAGAACAACAGCTAGCATATAGCAGGCTTCTGAGAGGCCCTGCAGGGGGTGAAAGCATTTGGTGCATCCTTGTCTTGTGCACAACGGAATGCCACATCCACTCCTTCCCTCGGAGAATGGAATCGGGTGCCTGAGTCTGGGTGCTCCTGGGGCGCCATGGGACTCAATAATCCTCCTCTGCATTGTCCTCACTCAGATGTGGCCAGTGAAGACAGCCCAAGCCCTGTCTTCCTCACTTGTCCCTGACCTCTATCACAACAGCTCTGGGCCCCGACCCTTCGATCTTGTTCCTACTCCTGAGCCAAGCCATTGGCTCCAATTTCTTTCTCACATCCTGTGGCCCCAGCTGTCTTTCCACACATTTTGGTTCAAGATTTGCTCACTGTCGTCTGGCTTCTATTACTCTGGAGAGAGTTCCTTTCATCTGTCAACTCTCTGTACTTTGGTTTGGGAACAATTCAAAGCTTCATGTGTCACACTGAGGAGCCTTGCTTGGAATCTTCCATCCACAGACCATAGGGGCCAGAGTTTGTCTGGAGAGGACAGCAGGACCTGCTGGGCTGGACACTCCTGTGGCTCATGGAAGGGTCAGGACTGCTGTCTGGGCACTCTGAGGGAGGCCGAGGCAGTGGCACATCTGAGTCAAGACAATCTACTGAAGAATAACTAGGTGAGACACACTTGCTGAGAACCGAATAACCATTTTACATTCATGAGCCTTTCCCAGGCACCCCCAGACTAATTGCCTCCTACTCTGGGTACACTCACGTTCGTATGTCTTATTAAGTGTCCAAAAACAAGATATCTTTGCATTACATTTTTATTGGGGGTCCTGAAGTAGTCGAGGATTGGGAAACAGATTTAGCCAACTGATTCCTTAGCTCTAGCCACTGGTTCATGTAACCACAGGTCTACTTGCTCACACCTGCTCTATTTGTGTTCACTGTAGACCAGGTCTCCCCAGCCCTTGCAGAGTAGGCAAGCAGCAAGAATGGGTCGAGTGGGGGAATTTGCATCAGTGAAATAAAACACTGTGGTCTCTCAAGTCCTCTGAAAGGACCCTGAAGCTCAGGGAGCTTGAGGAAGTGGTCTGGACAATGGAAGCAGGTAGGATTAATGCTCTTTCTTCACCCAATCACCTTCTGATTTGCTCTGAAGTGGAAGAACAGATGTGTGCAGAAAGTCCACTTTGTTTCTTTCAAAGTAATGGAATTTTATTTGGGTTTTCAAGATTCTAAGTAAAATAAATGCATCTTTGAGGAAAGTATATGGGCTGGGGTGCACCTGGCTGGCTCAGTGGTTGAGCGTCTGCCTTTGGCTCAGGTCATAATCCCAGGTCCTGAGATCCAGGTCCACATCGGGTTTCCCGCAGGGAGCCTGCTTCTCCCTCTGCCTGTGTCACTGCCTTTCTCTGTGTGTCTCTCATGAATAAATAAATAAAATCTTAAAACAAAAAGAAAGTATATGGACTGGAAAAGTAAACCTGCCCCCACTACCTTTCCTAATCAGTTTACTTCAAGTGAATGCTCTCTTTTTCTCTCTCTCTTAAAAATTTTATTTACTTTTTTGAAGAATGCTATCTTTTAAAAAAAAGTTTTAAAAGTTTTATATATATATATATATACCTATATACATATAAAAGTTATATATATGTATATTTCACATACTTGTACATCAATAATTTGATTGTGGAAACATGAGCTTGCAAAAATAATCAGTAAAGGAAAAAAAACTAAGTATTTAGTTAGTGATCAATTCCTGTAAATGGTATTGTCTCCCATTTTCTTCTGGTAAAATTACAATTCCTTTTCTTGATTGCCACAGTCTGGTTTAAAAGGGTGCTGCACCTTTAATTTTCATCTCCAAGGATAAAGAGTGTGCCCCCAAAATTCATGCACAAATTGAATATCCGAATGGGATCCTCTTCGGAAATAGGGTGTTTGTAGATGTGGCCATTTAAATGAATCATACTGGAATAGGCGAGGCCCAAATCCAGTGACTTGTGTCCCTGTAAGAAGATGATGTGAAAACATGGGGACATAGAGATACAGAAGGAGTCCATGGGAAGGTAGAGGCATAGAATCAAGCAATGTGATCACAATTCAGGAACACCAGCACCCATCAGCAGCTGGAAGAGGCAGGAAGGGTCTTCCCCTAGAGTCTCCAGACAGAGCTGGGTTCTGGGACACCTTGATGTTGGACTTCTGGCTCTGGGCTGAGAGAAAGAACTTCAGTGTGTGGTGGTTTGTTCCAGGGACCCCCAGATAGCTGACCAGGCCAGTTACTCCTGCACAGGGCCAGCCCGTTGGCAGCAAGCTCCTTTGTAGGGAAGCTCTGAAGGGCTCAGCGGAGCTCACAGCATCACACAGCTTTTTAGCACACCCCAGTGAAGAGGTGGACTCCCGGAGAGAACAGCTGATACATGGACTGTTTCAGGAGGTATCCCTTAGGATGTTAGAATAGATGTGACAGCTCAGAGCCAGGGTGGTGGACCCAATCCAGCCATAGGGAAGCAAAAAGCCCAGCTGGGAATGAGTCCTGGCCAGGGACCCTCCGGTACCTTTTTTGGGACAGACAGCTGAGACCCCAGGGGTATGTGGGCCAGGCTGCAGGCTTCCCACCACAGCTGGGTCTCTACTGGCCACCTGCAGAAGGAGGACCATAGAGACCCTCCCCAGCATGGCATTGCTATGCAGATTTAGTGAGTTAAGACCCCAAGGGTCTGAAGGGCGTGGGGCATGTGTGGCACAAGTAGCTGCCAAACTCTGTGAAGATACCATGGTCAGACAGCCCCGTGCGCTCAGGCTGCGGGGTGGTCAGGCTGCGGGCTGTTTGATGCCCAGCACTGCATTCATTTGCAAGTTCAATTACCAGGCTTGGGGGCTTAAAAAAAAAAAAAAAAAAAGGTTCCTGTAGACATGGCTGGTTGGACCAAGTTTTTTTTTGTGTGTTTTTATTTTCTTTTTAACCTAAGTTGAAGAGAGGCTGAAGCTCCATCTTTCTCTCTGCACTTCCCCTAGGGCTATAATTTGCTTAATGCTCTTAGTACCGACCTGAAATAGCTGGAGGGAATGGCTTAGTAGGCTAGGCCCCCAACTTTGTACGTCAAGAGCAGGGTCCCCAGGCAGCCGGGTAAAGCCTGCTGGGTCACTGTGGTCTCAGAGTGTGGACCTCTCTCAGAACAGCCCCACAGACAGCAGCCCTGAGTCATACAGGAGCTTTCTGGAACTGCCCCCCAAGGCCAGGGAGCCAGGACGCCCTGCGAGTCAGCAGTAGAGCTGCCAGAGGCTTGCAGAGACTGCAGAATGTTCCAGAAGAATCTGGAAAAGAGCTGGGCAAACACACGAGCATTTTCATGAGGATTTATTTTGTCTGACATGTTTGTAAGAAACCAAGTGCATAAAATACACAAGTGCACAGAATCTGAGCAACAAAGACACAACTTCTCCTTCCTTGGGCATCCTTCTTGTCCTTGGCCGCCATGCTACACACACAATGCACTTCTGATTTAATTTACTTCATCTTTTCACCAGTGCAGAGATAGACTGTTTTCCAGGGCAGTGTAGGCACAATCACAGGTGTTCATTATATACTGGAAATAACGCTTATCCACTGAGTAGTAGTTCTTTGAATACTTATGCTCTGGATTAGAAATGACTGGTAGGCTATCTGGACTTGCTGTGTATTTTATTAGATGCAGCTATTTTGCTTGAGTTGCTTAATTAGACTCCCGGCTAACCAAAAGTCACATAATAATGGGTTGTGTTATGATAGTTATTCTGTAGAACAAAATTAATATTTTTATCTCATATTATAAAGACCACATTTTTAAGCCAAAGTATTAAAATACTTCACACAGCTTTTCATACAGATGATATTTTAAAAATTTGTTATACTAAGCTTACAGATATTATGTGCATTATTTTTAAATAAGTGTATGCCCAAGACGAGAGGTACTGGACGGGAAAATTTCAATCGGAAGAGAGACCATAGCCCTTTGCGGGTTGGAGGACTTGGAAGTGGAGAGGAAGTCTAATCCAGCAGGAGGTCTGACTGGGGGAACATTCCACCCTTCACTCATGTCAAATTGCCCAGTGTTTCTGATCAGTTTGCACAATCCTCATTGCTGGCTAGATGGACAATCAGAGACATCAACATTCTTCTGCTGATCTTGTCTTTATTTGAAGCATGATGTTTTGTTTACCATGGAATTTTCTGGCAATGATTTTTGTTTTTTAAAAATATTGCACTGACATATTACTTGTCTTGATGATGCAGTGTGTTGGTATCTCCTTAATTCTGAGTGAAATGTGCAGAGTTGGCAGGAAGGCTGCATGTTTGCACGGCTCAGGACCAGTCAGGCCATTGGCTTGGGTGGTGCAGGGCTAAGTTCAAAGCTGGAATCCACACTGCACATCTGTGGTATCCAGACACCACCTCACTGGAGAGGCAATTTGGACCAATAATGTTGAAAAGAGCACTTCACATTAATTTTCCTTCTAATGTGTAGTGTACATCCAATATCCTTAAAATATTCTTCCTGAATTCTAAAAGACAAATTGATAAAAAAGGAATTATTCACATTTGTGATGTTTAGATAGTTTTGCAATTATAAACCTTAGAGAAATGGCAAACTTCAGTGTATGGAAAAATGTGTGATTGAATCCATTGTTTAAATAACAATTCTTACATTAATTATATTTTTATTGTTCTTTAGTGACATCGATCTATCTAAATGCAAATTAAAATTGTCTGCCTTTTAAAGTCCATGAAAGATAGTACGTAAAATTACAATATATAATCGATCTACAGAAATTGTTAAGTTTATAAATAACTAAAGCTGTCCCTTGAAAGGAGAGAGATAAAAAATTTTAGTAATATTCATTTTTTCATTTCTATACTTATTCATTTATTATTAAATGTTTCTTCAGTGGTTACCGTGTGCCAGTAACTGTACTGTACTGTCGATAGAAAAAGACACAAATTCTATCTTCATGGGGCTTACAGCTATGCAGCTATACACTATTCTGTATGACAGAGCTGTGAATATTTTTAGCAGCATTTTAAAATGTTTATTCAGACAATGGAGAGCAAAAATATTTTACATGAAAAGATGTTTTATTGGATTAGATAAATAAAAATAGATTTTATATTAACAGATTAATAGATGCATTAATATGTTATACACTATGCACAAGCGCACAAACCCATGCTTGCTCTAGTGGAAGGAAGTGCTAAAATGTAAAAATGTGAATTTTGAAAGATATTCATCAGCAACTCAAAAGAACATTAGGGGGGCAGCCCCGGTGGTGCAGCGGTTTAGCGCCGCCTGCAGCCCAGGTCTCCGTGATCCTGGAGACCCTGGATCGAGTCCCGCGTCAGGCTCCCGGCATGGAGCCTGCTTCTCCCCCTACCTGTGTCTTTGCCTCTCTCTCTCACTGTGTCTCTATGAATAAATAAATAAAATCTTTAAAAAAAAAAAGTTAGGAAAAGAAGAGAGTACGTGATAAAAACATTGGGTTTCAGGGTAGCTGGTCTTATGAAATCTTCTTCCTATTTCTAGTCCATTCATTTCTCTCTTTGATTATATTGCTAGAGTAGAGACCAAATGTAAATAACTGATAATGACCTAGAGTCACACCATTTGTCATCTATAAATTTATTACTGTGGTACATTATCTAATACTTCAGTGGGGCTAAAAAATAATAAACAAACAAAACAGGATCCTTCATTTGTTTCCATAATGTTATGAATCCTTTATTACTTGGGGGGAAGGTAATCTGATGCAAGGGAGGGAAATAAAATCAGGTGTGCTCCCTTCTGTGGGGGAGGCACACATTAAGGGAGAATGACCAGCGTCCTGGTTCCTAAGGGGAAAGTTTACTATTAGAAGAAAAATATTTGGTAGGTCCCAGCATTCAACTAACTGCAAAGGATTTCACTATTTAAGGCATAAAATACTGGACATTCAAGCTTTCCATGAATAAATTGGAATCACCTAATGAGACTTTAAAAATTCAATAAGTAAAAATTTCCTCTTTTTGTTTAGTCCAGTTTTCTCATCTGTAAAGTTATGGATGGGCACTAGATCTTGCCCAGTACAAAAAAACCTCATACTTTAATATTTCTTAGCAGACAAAAGACTATTAAAACATTTTCTCTATAAAATAACTTTAAAATGTTCTTTTTCATAAGGTTTGTAGAATATAATTTAAGCCACACTACATTTTCAAGAAAATATTCTGTGCACAAAAAAGAAGTGCATTTGTATTGTGTTCTTTACAATTCCACAATACACTCTTCTGATAACTTGTTTTCTGGAACAAAAGCAGAGCTCCACAGCATGAATCACTCAGGATGATTTCCAAATGCCTTCTCATAAGTGAGTGACCACAAGTTTGATGAGATCTGTAAAAAACTAAATCAATTTTGTAGTTGTTTTCAATCCACAAATGTCAAAATACTTGTTCAGGAAGTTTATAGTTTATTTTTAAAACTCCTTTAATGCTTTGTCCTGGGTATGGCATAATCTGGGATAGCTCTTCATCCCTTTTTTCCTTCCTCTCATGTAAAATAAAAGTCTTTTTATTTTTTGTGGATAAAAACAAAGCATGTGAAGTAAAAATTAACTGCTCTTAAACATATTTAATCAATCAGACAATTCAGTTAGCATTTTTCGGCTTATTTGTTAATCTGAGGACTGGGACCAGTGTGAGGTAAAAACTAACCTTGGACGCAAGATTTAAGAAGGCACCAAAGAATGTAAGCAAGGTAAATCATATAAATCATAAAAATAACACAAAAAAATCCATGATGAACAAAGCATCACTTAGATAAAGATGAGATCAGTAGAGGCATATTATGTCTCTGCTTGTTTGTCTAGCCAGCAGTGAAGAGTTACACAATTTGATCAGAAGCACTAGATAACTTGACCAAAGTCTGAGAGAGAAAGGTGGAAAATGTGCCAAGTCAAGCCCTCCCTTTGGGGTTGACTTCCCCTTCGAGGGAAGATGCAAGGAACCTGAAGTCGTAAAATTGAGTGATAAAGTGACAAAGTATCATATTTAAACTAATGGGTTTTCTGGCAAGATGGACTTCCCAGAATGTAGGCAGGTGATCATGCCTTGTTGGAGAAGGTTTGGTGCTCAGCATCCTTGCAGAACCTGGTACTTCATTGGGGAATTTCAGGCATGGCTCCCCTGCTCCCTCCACACTGAAGGTCTACATTCTTGATCATACTTGCAAGTCTGCCCATCATTTTGTGCTTTTGTTCTGGACACAACATCAAGAAAGAAAACAGAAGAGGAAAGGAAGGGGAGGAAAGTCAGGCAGGGGACTGTCTTGCAAACTGGTTATAAGCCAGCTGCTACTAAAGGATCCAAATGTAAAGTTACTGAGGAATAAATGGAGCACAGCTCTCCAGGAATCAGTGCTTTTCTTGTGACCTTGCCGTTCTATAAACAAAGAGTAAGTGATAATTTGCAAGCTATACCACTGTTTTCTTTACGAGGGAATTACTAGGCCTATTTTTGGTAGTTATTTCTCAAGATAAGAAAAAGGCTAAGGTCATGTTTGTAGTATCTTTAATCTCATTGTCCCTGTTGAGTACATTCCTAAAAGACATCACTGATTTTGAATCCTCACAGAAGCTTCATGTATGAAAAACTGGATGCTATGGATCTGTAGCCAAGATTTCATAACTCTGTTATAACACAGAATCATATCAATATTGAAATATGTATACTCAGAAATCACAGCATCAGATGACTAGAAGAAGCATGGCACAGGAGATGTTAGATGAGTTAAATAGCACAGAACAGATGGTAGCTTCCTTAGAAACTTGAGACTGGGCTTTTCTCTCTCCTCTCAACAATGAAAATGCTGAAAAAGAATATAATTTTTGCCTCAATATTCTGGGGCAGGCAGACAGCTCCTAACAGTGTGTAAGTGAGAAAGACACAGAAATTTGAATTCATGAAACTTCATCCTGGTAATATTTTTCACTGCTTCTGGATAAATATGCCTAAATGGTGAAAGTGAAGTCTGTGTATGTTTGTATATCTGGTCTTAACAATGTTAGGCTTTTGAGGGTTTTGTTTTGTTTTGTTTTCACTTCTATCTCCTTTAGAAATAATAATAATAGCAACAATAACTAGAGTGAAAAGATCAATTTACTACTTTTTCACAAATTTCGCAATCCTTTATATTGTAATATGCCATCTTCTGATCCTTTTGAGTTGAGCAGCTACTTCAATCTCTTCATACCTATGGAAACATTACTCTGCTCATCAAGTACCTCAGTACTCCAAAAAAGTGTTATCTAGTGGTTGGTCAGATGCACTGTCATCTTATGCATTCTGAATCATTCCATTGATGAGAAAGGAAATGAACATTAACAATCTGAAGGTTTTGTACAGTTTCTGAAAGTCATGTCAGTTAAAAAGTCATAATCCTTGCAAGAAAGAAGTCGTTGTGATGACAAAGAAGGACTTATCCATTTGGCCTCAAGTGAACCACAGTTATAGGAAAAGTCAGGTGCTTCTGAGCTGAGGAGAAAGCATCCTCACAGAGACATGCTGACAGAGCTCAGAGTGACCAAGAGATTACATATAATGACCAGAAGATTAAAAAAATATAGGTTGTGAAGGGGAATGAGTGGAGAGTAAATGCTAAGAATCCTGGTCTTTAGACTGTAGGCAATTGGATGCTTTAACAAAAGGAGCATTATTAGATTTTGGTATGGAAATGCAACTCTAGAGGCTGACTAAATTTTATCCAGAATACAGTAGGAAAGTAATTCTAATAATTTGGTTAATGTGGAACTATGACCTGAAGCTATCAAAGTAAAGAAAAGAGATAGAGCTCAAAACTTCATGATGGATCCCATATGGGCTTCAAAGGAAATTGCAAGACAGAGATGAGTACAATGTTTTCTACTGTGGTTGTCTCTGGGCTATCACTAAAAGAAAAGGAATGCAATTATTACATAATATTGTTTTTGAGAATCCAGATCATTCAAGAAGAAATTTTAAATAACTGGTTTATTATAGTGGATAACAGGAAACACATTAACTCTGTGGATGACGTTGTTTTTCCAGAAAAAAAGAAAAAGAAACTAAAAAAAAATTACTAGAATGTATCATAAAATTTGGTAAGGTGGCTAGATATAAGCTAAATATACAAAACCACAGTTTTCCTCCATACTTTCAATAATCAGTTAGAAATACAAATGGAAACAAATTATTTCATTTTTCTAAATAAACAGAGACTATAAAAATACTTAGTAAAAAGATTAATAAGAAAGATCAAAGATGTGTGCCATAATTTTATTGAAGAATATAAAACAGGTCAGGTAGACATTTCTCTACAAACATCATTTTCCTGAGTAGGAAATCTTAAAATCATAAAATACATTTAATTTTTCCCAAATAACATGCACATGTGATGCAATTTTAATCAGAATAAAAGTTTATTTTGAAATGAGTGTAAATGGCTTAAAAGGTGAGGTATGAGGCAGAGACAATCCTGCTCACCAAAATTCCACATGTTTATCAGCATATCACAATTTGCTCTGTTCTTATTTGAGACCATATGATCAATCTGGCCAATGCGGCACTTAAGTGTTTTTTTTTTTTTTTAATTAACTTTCCTTTTGTGAAGACAAATTTAGAAGCTTCACTTTGAAATGATGCACTCCACCCCCCAATTTGGAGGACTTGGATCTAGTTGGAGTCATCAAGTGGAGAAGAACTGCATTTACCCATTTCTACATGGCATTTGAATGAGATATACCTGTCCTGAATTAAACATTAATACTTCAGGATTATTTGTCTCCTCTTTGCCTAGCCTAATCTGACTGAAACAATATGGGAAAGTAAATATTTTGGATGGATGGTCGAATTCTAAATATCAGAATAGTGTGTCTTAACAACTATTTTCGGGCAGCCTGGGTGGCTCAGCGGTTTAGCGCCGCCTTCAGCCCAGGGCATGATCCTGGAGACCCAGGATCGAGTCCCACATCAGGCTCCCTGCATGGAGCCTGCTTCTCCTTCTGCCTGTGTCTCTGTCTCTCTGTCTCTCTGTCTCACTCACTCTCTCTCTCTCTCTCTCTCTCTCTCTCTCATGAATAAATAAATAAAATCTTAAAAAAAACGATTTTCAAATGTACATAACATCATTCTCATGAAAAGGAATATGACACCAGCATGAGAGGACATACTAAGGAAATGGTTATGGAAAGTGCAAACAGGGGATCCCTGGGCGGCGCAGCGGTTTGGCGCTTGCCTTTGGCTCAGGGCGCGATCCTGGAGACCCGGGATCGAATCCCACATCCGGCTCCCGGTGCATGGAGCCTGCTTCTCCCTCTGCCTGTGTCTCTGCCTCTCTCTCTCTCTGTGACTCTCGTAAATAAATAAAAAAATAATAATAATAAAAATTAAAAAAAAAAAGAAAGTGCAAACAGAAACAATGTATGACAAAAGTGACATTTCAATTCAGGAGCATGAAACAGGGGTACTTAATAAATGGTTTGAACATAACTATTTATTCATTTTGAGGAAAACAAAACTCAACCCATATTTATACCATACACTAAAGAAAATCTCTTTAAAATTTTAAAAATACACAGAAATTTGAGAACACTTTGGATTTGTGTTATTAAAAAACAAAGATCCAGAAATGAAAGAGAGACCTATCTGATCACATTTTTTTTAATGGTGAAAGGTAATATAGTCAAAGACAAACAAGGTACTAGAAATATACCTGCAACCTATGCAGATGGGAGAGGATGAATATCACCAAGATTCCTCAGATTGAACGGAAAAAGACAAACAAGATTTAATGATGAGTCAATGTACCAAAAAAGCAATCTATATGACTGATGCACATGAGTAAAGATGCTGAACCCCATTATTAGAAAAATGTGAATTAAGACAACAGTGAGAAAATTTTATTTAATTTCGTCTGAATTGGTGAAGTGCAGTTATATAGGTGGTATGAATGGGAGTACTTGGAAATACTCATTTTCACAAATTATTACTAGGAATTTTAATTCTTGCAGTCTATTGGAGAGTCTTTTATTAAGTCGAGAAGAGCATAGTCTTTGTTCTAGCAGTCTTTCTTCTTGGAAACATAAAATACAGAAATATAAAAATAAGTAATATGTAAGGATATGTAAATATTGTTCTATGTACAGTATCAAAAAATCCAAATCAATAAGGATACTCATTAATACTGACTAGTGAGTAAATAAATTATATCTACTCCTATGTTGAAATATTATACACTGATTAATGAGTTGTATAGCTTTTGGCGGGCAGAAATATCTGTGATGCAATATTGAGAAAACTGAAGTGTAGTGTAATAGATTTGATATGATCTTTTAGTCTATGATTTCTAAATCACAACAAATAACCCTCTCTGTGTGTGCTGTTGAATTTACACACCACTTGGCCATACGAAGGAAAGGACAGCGATCACAATTATTAACAGGTTAAGCTCCAAAATAAATATATGAGTAGAAAATGAAGAAAGATGTTTACCTTTTAAAAATTACCAATCCAGGGATGCCTGGGTGGCTCAGTGGTTGATCCTGTGACCTTTGGCCCAGGGCATGATCCTGGAGTCCCTGGATAGAGTCCTACATCGGGCTTCCTACATGGGGTTTGCTTCTCTCTCTGTCTATGTCTCTGTTCCTGTCTCTGTCTCTGCCTCTCTCTCTCCTTCTCTCTCTCATGAATAAATAAAATCTTTTAAAATAAATTAAAATAAAAAATTATGTTGCTGTGCTTTCTCCACTAGGAGTAGTAAGCATATTTAGTGTTTTATATTAATAAATAGAATTCAACAAGAAAAATCATTGAAGAGATGAAAAGTCTATCAGGTTTGAAGAGCTGGGGGCTCAGGAACAATGGATATAGTCCTCTAATTTGTCATCTTTAGAAACCATCAGGGAGGAGACCTAACAGGACAAACAAGCCACTGCTCTTAGAAACTCAAGTGTGTTTCAGTTAAAGCAGAAGAAACATACTTGAAGTAAATGCTACAGAAACGCTGAACAAATTGACAATATTGATATTCCACTTGGTGCTGAAATCATGTTTCTAGATTGGCCGTGAGACTCGAACAATTGGTAAGTGGAGGAAGGATTACTGGTCACAAGTGTTTGTAACATTGGTCTATGTGCACTGATATCTTACCTGATGACTTCTTAGCAAAACTGATCAAATATATATTCACCAAGTAAAGCAGATACCCTTGCAATTACATATACCATTCCCTGTGCAAATTCATACGTGCAATAAATAGGAAAAACTGAGTAATTTTATGTAACTGAACAAAATTAAGTGATATTATTAGGTTAAAGTCTAAAATATTAGCCATTGTGGCTATATTGGCTATTGTGATTCTTTTAGGGATACATACTACTTTGTCTCCTGAGAGACTTTCAGTGAAAGAGCCTAACACTACTAGAAAGGAACTGGAGAATCTGCAATCCTGACTTCACCCTTACCGTTTTAGATTCTAAGCTTCAGTTTCCTTGTAGGCAAAAACCTTCAGATTTATATGTGTTAGAAATAACAGCTGGAAAATTCCTAATACATGGTCAGTGCTTAGTTTGATTTTTTTTTTTTTTTGTAAAACTTCTTTTCTTGGTAATTATTTTTTTTTCTGGGAGCACAACTAAATGAATGGGGATTATAAATTATTTTACATTGCTTTAGCTTTCAAAAAATAAGGAAAAACTGCTTATTTCTAATTTTAATTAGGTTATTCGTTTTTTAAAAATCTCTATTAATATAGTTGGAATTATTGAGTTATTGCAAATACTACTTGCTGTAGTATTAATAATGATGATGGTGATAATAGCAACAATAGTTTTGATGTCATAATTCTAGCTGCCAGACAGATGTATCATCTGACCATTATCTATTAAACTTAATCACACCATAGAAAGAATATATTGATATTTGAAATTATCACATCTTACAAAAGGTGATAGAAGTCTGACTCTGAGAGAAGAAAAACAAAGCTGTGGACCTTGTGGAGCAATGATCTAAAGAAAGATCTCAGGTTGAAGGAAGACTTGTGTGTTCTCTGTAAACTCAATACAGTGTAATAAAGCAAGGAGTCATTGTGCATTGACAGTTAAATAATTTTTGTGATTATTTTTAGGAAATCTTAACATGCTATGAAACTACAAATAATTTTCACTATTTTGCTAATAATTCTAAAAGTCTGAATATGTGAATTAACTCAGAATACATCCATGACAGTGCTGTTACTTATCTGACAGTGTCAGTTTGCTGCAATATGCTGAGATTAGATTTATTTATGTTGTAAAATAGAACAGCTACACTTTAGAAATACCCATACACATATCAAGTGTCTTCTTACATACAGAGGAGGGTGAGTGTTAAACAGTATTAATGAGCTCAATTAGAACCGGGTGTGTCTGAGCCATGACCCCCCCAACCCCCAACCCAGCAGGGGCATAAAAAAAAAAAAAGAGTTACAAAGCAGAGCTTCATAGCAGCTCAGTTAAAACAAAGATAGTTAAATCATATCTCCAGCTTTGTTTTACTTTCATAAAGAGTTTCAGGCATGTTATGGATTAACACCCCTCCCTGGTTCCTGCTTAAAGGTCTCTTAAGCATCGCAAGGGCAGGAAGCTAAGACAATTTTATCTTCTCAAAGATGTTTTCAACTGACATGTGCATGCCAGCACTTCCCCTAGAGTGTGCCAAAAGACTAGTTTGTGGTGACATTATTTTGCACGTTGCAAAAAACAATTTAAAATCAATTATGTTTATGGAATGCTAGGTTAAAGACATGTGTGCAGATTTTTGTTGGGTTTGGGGTTTGTTCCTGTTTTTTCATTTATTCCTGTAATGCATTTCAGAATTATTATCATTATGATTATTATTACTATTATTTGGGAGAATCTCCATGACATGAATTTGGTGTCAGGAGAAGCAAATAGATTTTGAAGTAGTCCTTGAAGTTACTGGATCGTTAAAGGCCTTTATTCTTAAGACATTTCACAGAACAGGTAAACCATGGGCATACTTTGGGTATCATGGTAGCTGCTGCTTAGCACACATCCTAAAAAAAGAAATATCACAAGGGTGAAATGTCACCAATTTGTCTTCGCCAATTTAGAATTTGTTATAAATTCAGACTTGACCAAGGACCATGATTGCCACTGCCTTATCCATGGAAAAAGGGTTTAGTAAGCAAATTAATAGAGTAAACCAGAGTTTTCCATACTGTGCTCTGAGATATTAATAGGTATTCCATGAAAAATGATTTTATGGGCAAATAAGTTCAGGAAGCCCTACAGGCTGTCTATCTTGGAGCACAACATTGGCACACCAAAGGCTCCTGAAAACCCCAGGAAACTTACTGGGCCTGGCTTATTCCTGGACTGCCCAGGAGCAGTTAATAATGGAGATGTCCCTGTAACTCCTCTTCTTTCCAGAAAAACAATCTACTGTAATTTGGTAAGTGCTGTTATAAATAAAGCTAAATGTCCTTTCTACAACCATCATGTGCAACTTTTGGAATCAATACAGTGAAAGGAAGGAGGTTGGGGGAAATAAATGAGAAGTCTGACTTCTTATCCTTATTCTCCTACTTGTGTTGCTTTATCTTTCGGGGGAGGTGGTGGGGCCATGAACCTCGTTTTGTAATCCAGTGTGGATACTCTAAGCCCTTCACCACTCCCTGCTCTGGAGGCCCCCAGCCCCCTAAAACTCCAGTCTGCACAGTGAGAGCAGCTTCATGCATTAACCACTTGCTCAGATATTTAAATATTAACCACACACCACACTGATCTTTTTACCAAAGGAAACATCTTCTACCCACAAATGCTTTATCAGCTTGTTATGTCCATTTATGAGAAAAGACAGCTTCAAGGAGGCTGTTTTATGACTCAGATCTTTGCTTGTGCAGATTGATCCTTTGCACACTTTTGTCACCTCTTACTCACCAGCTATGATGACATTTTGGGTCCTGGTTCAGAATGTCTGAGGAGTGTCAAGAACAAAAAGGTGTAATAACTTATGTCCAGGTTTCCTATAATATGAAAATAATACGCCGTTGAAATTCAATTCAGTCCTTGCGTATGCACAAACTCTTTTCCTGGAATGGAAGATGACTCTCTCTAAGTGATTTTTTTTTTGGAAGTCTATGTGATTCTCAGATTTTTAGCTAGGTGCCATAATAAAACTCCAACCATGGCTACTGTTTTCATCTCTCAAAAAAAGGCTGGCAACCAATTGCCCTAAAAAAATTCAAGTAGGTACTTCACATAAGTAATTCAGCCATGCTCCTTGCCACATAGATAGCATTGCTCTGATGACCAGTTTGCTTACAAACCAGCCACTTATGGTTTATGAATATACAGGCATATAGCAGCTGTAGCTTTCAAAATCATGGTTAGTATTAAGGCTATCATTTCCAGTCTGCTCACCCAGGCTCTTTACAGTTTTAACTGATTAACACCAACCTGTTTATCACCTTTCCATTTGTTTAATAACTCAGTCTGTGCAGTGGCCATGGATAAAGTGATCTTCATCGTAGAGATGAAAGAATTAATCAAGCGAAACAGTAAAGAATGATTTCAGAAATCTTTTGAGAGAGATAAATAACTCAAAGTGCTGAATTATTGAATCTTTAGGGTATATTTATTTATCAGGCAGTCAAAATTTACCATTTTAAGGCTCATTCCATTTTTCTTTCATATTAGCTGGTTGTCTGCAAGGTGACATATAACCACCAAAACTGAATATGCAATCAACTTGTGACTTAATATGAGAAAACTTGATAAATCTATTCTATTATGTTCAAAAACAAACCTTCATAGTGTTAAGTGTGAAAAAGCTCAAATGATCTATAATGAAGAGGGAAATCCTGGCTCCCTCCTGACCCAAGTATTCTAAATAGTTTTGTGATTGAATCATACACCCTTGGAGGAAACACGTAGACTCTTTCACTTCAAACTCCCACTCAAAGGAAGGAATCCTCTCTCCAACATTCCTGAGATATGTCTCCCAGCCACTTATTAAATATTGTGTGCTAAAGACTCTACTGAGCAGGCCATTGTTTAATTTGCCCCATGTCTTCTTCATTGACTCTTTGGTGGATCTTAGCTCAGTTGTCCAACATGACCAAAACTAACCTGGAATGTCTCTTTCACATGTATTTCACAAATCCTTTTAGGCCTCAGCTAAACATTCTACTTCTTGATTTAAATTTCTCCAGTGTCTTCAGGTATTCTTCATATCATGTCATCAAAGACTTTTGTCATTTGTGCGTAAAGAAGCTCTTCAGTCTTCTTTTCTAAATGTGGCTTCTCAAACCAGATGTGCTACTGCAGGTATGAAATGACCAGTGTAGAGCATAAAAGGAAACCAGTCCAGGAACTCACAGAATGATTCTCACTTCTTTTTTTTTTTGTGGATTTATGCTTGAAGTAAAGACCAACATAAGGAGTACAGATAAATCCATGGCTCCAAATGAAAAGGCAAGAACTGCCTTTCAAAGTGTACTTGCCATATTAGTATGGATTGCACATTCAAGTTTCCCAGGAATAAAACGAAGCAAAACAGAAATAAAAGCCTCTTTCCTGGTCCAGTTGAGACAAGTTTTTTTTTTTTTTTTTTTTACCCAACCATTAATGTCCAAGTTGATAATGAAGAGCCACAAACAATGCTCCATACCACCACAGCACATTTGCACTACCAACAGAATCTCTACTGATGAGCTAGGAAAAACACTGTATGTTTCAAAATTTTAAAAAAAGAAGCTGAAAAACAGCAAATTCCGTAACTTTTGAAAACCTGGTTTGATGCTTTATTCATCAATGAGTCAAGATGATGAAATTAGGGCTTATGAATGTGGAAATAACAGGTGTATTTCAAAGTGTAGGGGATATATTTAATATCCCTCAAATTCAACTACTTGTTTCCATTATTCCTAGTGTCACTCTTTGGTGAGAGAAGGTATATACTGTTGAGTAGTGGGTTGACTTTGGGTTCAAATGGTGAACTATCTGTAAGATCTTCCCACAGAAATTTCTGAGATTATATGGTCCATTGATTGTTGATCAGTTTTACTGAACTCTTCCAAGAGATCATAATCAGGAAATTTTGAAAGTGATCAAACATTTTTTTAAAGTACTCTAACCCCAATTAATTTTCAGGACAACACAGAGTTCTGCCTTAAGTAAGACTTTGTTGACAGCTCTTTCTTGATTTGCTGACACCCAACTCTCCAGCTATGCAAAACTGGGCATTTCATTGTTTATTACATGGAAACAAAATGGGACTGGAGTAAATCCCAAATTCCTTCTTGAAATTGCATATTTTTTTGAGTTTCTATGAAACAAAGTGTTCTGTTTATCTCATGAATCACTAAAACATTTCCCATGTTTTTGCAGGTTGTGTGGAGCTGGCCAGATTCTAAGTCACACAACACTCTACACTACTTCCTTTCCAATGGGTGTGGCTCCATTGCCAGCCTTCTCACCATGGGACTCACTTCCGGAAAGTCCTCAACTTCCATGAAAATGTGGTTAAAGCTGAGTTTAAAGGAAGTTTCAACATTTCAACTTGGTAAAAATGTTAATTAAATAAGCGGTACATAATATTCCTCATCAAAAACAAATTGTCATGCCTGAGACCTGTGTCCAGGTCTTTGTGTTGGATGTCACTGGTATCAAGGGATTCTAACCTAATAAAGAAAAACATTGAAACCACTCAGTGAAGGATTTAGAAACCACATTCTTTTCCTACCAAGAGGTAAGAGACAAGTTTACTAGTTTGGGTTATAAATACGAAATATATATTCAAGTATTTTTTTCTTACAAATTTGAAGCTCAAACGTAACAAACATGGCCCTTGTATCCCTCCTTCATTTCTGAAAGCATATTTACAAGAAAGTTGCCTCTGGGGAGATACTCCATGGATGAAAGGTTGCCATTACCCCAATTGCTGTAAGACAAATGCTGAGGCTCAGTGAATGCACCACGGTGTGCGTGTGGGGCCACATTTTCACATTAAAAAAGGTTCGCGCATACACGCGCACTCACACACGTGCACCAGCCCTGCCTTTCAGTCTAGTCTATGTAGACCCTTCTGCCTCCAACACTTACAGCCCCTCAGTCTGCCAGGCAAGCGGAACCCCCATCCACTCCCCAATCAAACAACTCCCCCATCTGACTAGGAGAGGCCAGGGGCCTTGCCCAGTTACACTTGTCTGTCAGCTGGGTTGACAGCATGGGAGGGGGCCTCCCCCACCTTTCCCTGCCCATCAGCTCTGCTGACAGGTGCAAGCAGGCAAGGGACTCTCCCCTCCACCCCATTCATGCCCATCAGCACATCTGATGGACACCGGCGGGTGGGGGATTCCCCAGAGCCTCTCAGCAGAGAGGGCAGGCGCATTTCCACCCTGGGTGGGGCCCGGGTTGGATGCGGTTTCACAGTCTCAGTTGACGGGTGGGGGCAGGCATGACTCCCAGCTGTTCCAGTGTCTGACAGGGAGTTACCGTTCACCCACTTTGATTCGCAGTCATGCCTCTGGCCGACCGTGGACACTGCCTGGGCCATGTTGGATGGGGATTCAGACAGGCATCTGAAAGCAAAGTGGGGGCAGGGGACAGAGAAAGCTGGGAGCCGGGAGGGAAGAGGGGACTCATGGCCTGTGGGTAGACAACTGGAAGGGTCACAATAGAGCATCCAAGGAGAGGAAATAGGGCCGATGTATTTCAGTCAGATTGATCACTGTCCAAGCACTTTGACTGTAAAAAAGAAAATTCTAGTTAGATATTGAGGAACACAATGGTTTTCCTTATATATTTTTGTCCAATAGACTTAGCAAAGACATTTTAGACATTCAGGTGCACCGAAGTAACTAAATGCTTGGTGAGCTACCCCTAATCATTCAAGCAAGTATTTATTGAACGCCTACTATGTGCTGGGCCCCAAACAATATATTGTTCCCTCCATCGCCAAGCCAACAAACACCCAGCCAGAACAGCTCACAGTGAGCCACCAAAGTTCTTATGGCCCAGATGTGAGTCCCTTTGATGACATATGTTTACATTGTAAGAATGCCATATGGGAATTTAATAGAATCATCCATAACTTATGACATTAAGAAGGAAATGTTGTGATTTTATTCGTCTTTAAAACCAGTGTGATTGCTTGCACTAGTCTGGGTTCATGGCACAGTTTTGACCAGAGTCCAATGATTAAAAGATTGAAAATACCTACAAATATCAACTTCCTAAAACAAAATCAAAACAAAAATAATAAATAAATCAAACAAAACATAGTATTTGTATAGGATAAAGAACCCATTTATTTTAGTAAGCTTCCTCTCGGGGTCTAGGTTCAGCCAATCTCAGATTGCGTTTAAATAGATGAGGAACTTTCAATACAAGTGCACAGTAAAGATGTTTTAACACACATACAGATGTCTTGGGCTTTCAACCAACTGGAAAATAACAGCTTTGCAACCACACGCTGAGTCTATACCTCCGGGGCGGGATGTGGAATAATACTGCAAGGACAACAACCAAAGTGGTGTCCTAGCCTTCCCCGCTAAGTCGGAAAACACTGTGTAGCCTGGCTTTTACACGCAGCAATTTTGCCTGGGAAATTTTCAAGCACTTTGGGTCTTTCCTTTCCTGAATTCCAACATATCCTTGCCAGACACAAAGATCACTCAGGGGAGGGCAGCAGCCTCGTGCATGTGGCTCAGATTCCACCAACCCATGATCTGGGCCTTCTGAAGAAGACCTGTGTGGGCCACAGCCTCCCTGGCCACCCTCAGACCTCCAGAGGAGGGGCCCCTGGGTCCATTCACATGCAGAATCTGTTTCCTCCCCGGGGAGACTCAGGTGTTCTTCAGGGATTCGGACACAGAGACCACCGACCCTCTCTTTTTATAAATTAAAATAATAAAAAAAGAGTCCTTCCTGGGAGCTGTCTGCATAGAACTTGTTTGCTAATATGCTTTTTTGTGTGTGTGCAGAAGTAGCTGCAGTTCGCCAAGGGGCAACCACATAGAAGGAAGAAGAACCCTTCAAGTGATGATGTGTAGCTTTCAGAAGATTCTGTCTCTAAATGTATTGGTTGAGCATAAAGAGATTAAAAACTATGGACCAAGGTTGGCGATAGTAAAGCATCCTTAGTGTTTCCTCCATACATATAAGAATGAACAAGAAGCCAGAATTTCCAGCTATTGAAGATGCACATTGTCTTCCTCTTCTGTGATTGTTGCCTGAGCAGGACAGGAATGAGCTCAGTGGAGGAGCGTGCATCCTCCTCGGATCTTGGAACCCGTCTGGCTCACTCCGCTGGGAAAGCTAAACCTTTGGATATATGCATTCTTCTTTGAAGGATAAAAAACACTCTAAGAATTGTAGTATTAAGCCAGTTATCAAAGATTTATCTTTTTGATCTAATTTATTTCATCTAACGTATACAGTCGTATAGTAGTTCACTGTGTCCGATGGTTGCTTCATGAAATCATTTAATTTTACCCCACCTTTGAGGAGCAGGAACACAGTCCTGCCCTGATGTTTGAGAGGAGCCAAAATGAGGTTCAGAAAAAAGTTCCTGGCACAAATGTACAAGGCTCGTAAATAGTAACAGGGAGAAAAGTCCAGGTGTATCTTTGGTAGACGAAACATGGACCAAGAAACTGGGGGTCATCCTGGTGTGGGCTACCAGTGTGGGGTCTGGCGGGGTGAGGGCTCCCTGTCAGATTGGGGCTGGGGCACCGAACCCCAGTCCTTTGCCAAACAAGGTTATACTAAATAGTGTGTAGTTCTGAGTTACAAAACACTACAGCTACTTCTAAAGAAAGGAAGCAAGAAAGAGATTTTACAGAGTCTATTTATTCCGAAAAGTCAACATGACTAAATTTTTGAACTATTGGTGGGTTTCTTAGATTTCTATTTAGGGTTGGCAGTTGTAAGCTCTTTAGTACGCGGAGTGAATTTTAGACATCCTGGGTAGGCCCCCACCTAAAACTTGTATTTTTAAAATCCTAATAAAACATGTTGATTCTGTCTGGTAAGAGTGCTTTGAAAATGTAGAACATTTCTGAATTGAATCCAAATCGTCATTGATCTTCAAAAACCCAATCTATGAATGCCTTTCTGCTTCTGTTGTGAGCCTCAGGTTTGAGGACAAGCTCCTCCTGGACTGGTGAGCTTCTCAATTTACATCAAAATGGACTGATCTCCATGGTGCTGGCTGCCTTGCCCACATCAAAGCTCTGTTCCAATTCAACCCTGGCTGGGTTAAGTCTTTCCTACCATATTTAGTAATGAATTTTTGTAGAAAGATAAAGGAAGCTTATATTCATATGACTTAAACGTCCCTAAATGAAAACTGAAAGTAGATTCCTAAGAACTACCACAAATAACTCTTTCATGAAGCCACTTGGCAGAAGACAGAGATCAATTTCCTGCTGTGAAAACTTTGAGTGAAGAATTGCAAAACCATAGAGACTGTTTCATGTAAGAATCCCTGCACTCGGACATGTGCTCAATGGATATAATGGACACAAATCCAGTTCTTCCCATTCGCTGCATTTAAAAATAAAAAGGTATGACCCAGGATGCATTCTGGAAACCATTTTGTGGAACCTTAATACTGTCTCACATTAGAAGCTGTTCTGACGTCAAAGAAGTTTGAGAAATGGACACCATACGAAGTGGCTTCTATTTATTTACTACTGGAATTTTCAACCTCAGAATACTGATCTGTGCTCTGAGTCTCTAAGACAGAAATATTGCACGTTGCGCTTCCCAGACTTATTTGGGCATGGATTCTGTGTGTCCCAGAATATCTCAGGAGTGCTAGAGTTCCTGCCTTGATGAAAGGCTGGGTTTTGTTTTACTCTGAATTTAAAGGAACCAGACCAATGTGTCATGGATTGCAGGAGAGCATGACATCTGGCTGGACAACCACAAACACGATTAAACCCAAAAGTCTGTTACCAAATGTCTCACTTATGCAAAGACTCACCTAGTTTCTGGAGCCACACTGTCTCTTTGGAACAATGTGACTATTAGAAGCACTGGTAGGATGGTCGGAGTTCCATGATGGTAAGGTGGACTGCAAACCCCACTTTCTGTTTGGCTGTGTTTGGTCAGATTCCAATATGCATCTGTAATGAAATAGGCCATTTGAGTCTTGGGTGAATGAGATTCTAGCAAGAAAGACATGAGCTCCAATACAAACATTTAAAAAGGAATCAGAAATCTTCTTGGCCGTTCAGAAATTCCTATCCCAAGAGTTTTCCTTGGAGCACAGCCACAGCCAGATGGCTGCCGCCCCCACCATCCCTTTTAGCAGATGACACAGGGTCTCAGGGTCCCCACTGGACCAAGGTCTGAGATTGCTAACGATTAGCTTCATGCCTCCTGCTTTCTCACTTTTCCTCCTATGCCTGCATTTTCCATACAGAGCCTGCAGCCTGCTTCAGCCTTGTGGTGTCAGAAGAGAGACCACTGTCAGGGGGGAGCCTTCCCCCCACTGCCCACAGCCTGTGCCATGTGCCTGTGACAATGTGCACAGTGTCATTGCCTTCCTGCATGACGGTGTGTCACCTACAGGCTCAGGGGTCGAGGGGCTGAGAGCTCCAGTCCTCAACTTCAAACAGAACTGTCTTCTTTTTCTGTGTGACCCTGCGAGTGTCATTCATGAGAAGTGAGTGGAGCCCGGACCTCAGAATTGCGGCTTCCTCCATAAGAGGGAAGGTTGGCACTACACACTGCCGCCGACTCTCCACCATGGGAGGGTCCTCGCTGCCGGGGACACACTAGGATGGCTTCCCTTGGATTCCAGAGCCACCACAGAGAGCCCCAGGACTCACACGCTTCAGTGGTAGAAGTGAGTCCTGGACCCCACGACCAGAGGGCCAAGAGTGAGATCCTGCTGTGCTCTTCTGAAAACAGACTTCAAATAGCACATTTAGACTTCAGATGTGCATCTTCTGTGCACTTGACAGAGTGAGTACTGTCCTTTCCAGGAGCAGCAACCACTGTGCGTGAATGTGCTGGCCTGCCCCGGTGGGACGGGATTGTCAGAGGTCCTCTCGGCCTTTCTGGGGACTCCTAAAGCTTCAAGCAGAGTGTGTTTCTGACTATGCATATTTCCTAGAGAGAAGAGTGTCTTCTTCTGGGGTGGGAGAGCACCGCAGATTACGAGTAGGAGGTACATTCAAACCACCTATGTGAGGACCTTCGCTAGAGCCAGAATTCTGCGTGGAGGTGCCGGGCTAATGTCACCTGCCACGGAGCCCCAGAAGGACGGCAATGTCACCTGCCCACCCAGGATCGGCCACCCTTTCTCACCCAAGATGTTGCTCATGAAGGAAGAAGTGATTGGCCATGCACCTGTGCGGCCAGGGGGCCTGTCCAGGGCCTCTACCGCGGCTTACGGAAAACTCTGAGGACTCATGCACGGGACATGTGGGAGAGTCAGGCTCTGCTGAAAAGCCATCTGTGAAAGTGGTTACATGAGGAGGGAGGGTGAGCCGTGCTTCCAGGAGGAGGGGTCCCTGGGGTGGGACCCGCAGCCGCTCACTAAGCCGCCAGGACCCAGCCCGCTATGGGTCTGCTGGGGAGCGCTCAGCAATCGCTGGCCCGCCAGGCACCCAGGAGGCCAGGCTGGCGCCCTGGACGGTCTCCCTTCTCAGCCCCCGTCCCCACTCTCGTTCGTCTTTCCCAGATCCGGGCCTCACTTCAGGGACAATGCCAGGCCTGAGTTTATATCATGCTGGATTCTGGTCTTTTCAGACGTCGATGGCCGTCCTGGGGCCTCGTTGCCGAAGCGCCAGCCTGCCCCGGGGTGCCAGCTGCTCCTGCCCGCCAGGTACTGCACGTGTCCTCGCCCCCAAAGCTGGAGGTTTCCCCGGAAGCCCTGCTCGGGACTGCAGGTTTTAACAAAGCGGCATCCGAATAAGCACACACGTGCCACATTTTCCCCACCAGCTTTCCTGGCCCACAGCACAACTATCGCTTGTCAAACCGTGGGGCCGTGTGTTCACAGAGGATGAAGGCTTGAAAGGAATTATAGCTGTTTTTATCAAAATCGCACTGAGAGAAGAGGTTTGCAGACTCAAGCACACTCAGATCTGAGAGCCTGGGAAAATAAGCCTGAATATTTCTTCCTACTTAGGAGCTTATGTCTCGGCAAAGTTTACCTCTGTCAAGTGACCTGAGGCAAAGGCATTGCAGGTGATGCTAGCCATGGGGATTGAGTTTAGGGACCTCAGCCCAACGGGAGCCCCGGGTTCTGGACGGCCCGGTGTCCGCTGCCTCCCTGAAATTTTACCTCATTTAACTGTCCGAATGTTCAGAGAAGGTAACACCTGAGCCAAATGCAGGCCTGTGCTGCAGGCCACCAAAATGGGCCCAACCCGGTTCCACTCCACTGTGCGCCGTTATAGATTTCCAATATTTGGGAAAGCCTGGATAAATGAACCAAAGAGGAAAGAACAACCTTCCATGTCCCACTGCTCATGTGTCTGACACTAGGGAAGGCCCATATTATTTTCCTCCTCCGCCCCTCCCGGGGTCTGCCTCCTTTCCATATGGGGCAAACCAAGGCAGCATCAGGCATTCCCCCCAAAATAAAAATACTTCTAGGAGAAAGAGGAACGTTGCCAACATCCTTCTACTTTATTTACTGAGCTCTGAGTTTTGACAACATTATTCTTTAGTCCTTGAGGAAGTAATACAGTCTCGCCCTTAAAATGCTGTAAGTAGTTGATAATGCATTATTACAGTAAGCCGTTCCCCTCGTAGCAATTATCCAATAACCCCTCATGAAAGACCGTGGCTTCCTAATCTGTTTATAATTATCATTTCAATGATCCCACACATTAATGTTTGACCTTCAGCAACTCTGACCTGATCTTAATTAGCTCTAATATCAAATCATCGCTACACAAGAAACTAGCCATGACCAAATGAATGAACCCCAGGTACAGTTAATTTCTGGAGCAATTATCTTTTCATGTAGGGAGATTTAAATGATTATCTGCACAATTTCACACAGTTTTATGTAATTCCGCGACATTATAAATTCTGTTTTAAATCATATTTCAAAGGCAGGGCTCCACAGTCTGGTTTTGTCTAGTGGTCTCAAGTACTTGCCTACAACATCACACATGCTCCCTGTGTGATGCAGGACAGTTTTGTTCATTATTTTCAATTATAAACAAGCAACAAAAACGTAGTTTACAAAGTGATACGTTAGAGTTGACCGGATAACCGTATAGCTAGGCCATCTGGGAGCAAATGCCACCCGAGTTACATCGTTAGAGGAAATACAACATTATGCAGAAATATTAAAAGGAATTGATAATATGATATGTGTGTAAAAAAAGTCAGAAAACCCAAAGAGTGTGTTGATGTATGTAACGTGTGTTACAACCACCTTCACAGAGCCTGTGGGGTGCTGCTAGGGAAAGGAAGTGGCACCCCATCCAAACTCATTCCATACAAGAGACACACACGAGTATTTTTGTCTCAAGAAACATCTAACTTTCTGAAGTTATCTGTGCTACACCAGCTTCCCAGTGTTGGATTCACTTTCCCAGACGTCCAGCCAACGTCCAGGGCTAAACATACAAACACGTTGGCAATATTGCAGAGATGTTTTGGGTGTAAATGAGGCCTGGAGAAGAGATGCAATCCAAAAATGTTTGGTTAGCATTGTCTCTGGCATCAAAAATCAAGGATTAACTGATCAAAATGCAGCATTTCAACCAGGACTATTCCATTTCCTGCTCTTGACACAATTTGTCAGGCTTGCACATAAAGCCTTCCTCCGCAAAGTTCTTGCAACACCTAACATTTCATCCCAGACACCGAAACATCTGTCCTGCAGTCATCCACCGCAGCAAGCGACCCGATGACGGTGATTGATTTGAAAGTGATTTGGATGAAGGATGCGGCGTGCTCCTTGGAGATGTCACAGTGAGCTGCCGTAATGGATCAGCCCGAGTCACCAGGAGGGGCATTCACTTCCTGACCACGTATTTCTGCTCTTCCTCAGAGTTATTACTTGCAGAAATGGAAAGAAGATGACCTACCTTTTATATCAAATAGTTTAACCGACACAGGGTAAGTGGGCAGTTTCTTCATAAATAACGGATTACTTGGCATGGTCTAAATTGATAAATATTTTAAATGGCCATGTCTGTAGGTCTGTTGAAATTAAAACATGTATCCAAAGACAAAAGATGCCTGTGATTGGGCTGGAGGATGCGGCGTGCTCCTTGGAGATGTCACAGTGAGCTGCCATAATGGATCAGCCCCAGTCACCAGGAGGGACAGTCACTTAAAAATACATCCCCAGGTGCTAACACAACTTCAGAGCTTCACACGATGATGGAAGGAGACTGTTGGCATCCCTGATTCATCACGGCTCATCCACACTGGCGCCCCGGAGTCCAGGGCTGATGGCCCCTCACTCCACAACTCTGCCTGGGCCTGAGACCTCCACACTTGAGACCCCATCAGGTGTAAGCCCAGTGGTGACCTTGCACAATGACCTTACCAGGACCTTCCTCGGCATTCCACTCTGAGACATCTGTCATCATGACAATGCTGTCTATTGCCTTTAAGACTAAAATGTTTTAAATACATAAAGATAGCAGTCAGTTGCACAGGATGAAATCATGAATAATTTCAAATTTTTAAATGGTTCTCATTTTGCACACCTGCCAGTTTCAAGACAGGTCTAGAAACGATTATGTCCTGAATGTAAGGGATTATGCCCTGCGTATGAAGATCATTGAGCCCTCTGCTCCTTTCTCATCCTTTGGAAAATGCTTGAGGTCTTTGGTACCTATGTCTCTTTTTTTTGCTGCTGAGTTGAAAGTTGAAGGGCCTTCATGCCAGTCACTTCTCTCCTTCAAAGAAAACCCCTGAGCATACACTCTCTCTTTTTTAATCATTGAAGTTCCTAAAGGTAACTACCCTGTTATATGTACAGTTTGACATCTGGTATTAATTTATTACTTAACCATCTGATTTAATAAAGCTTCTGTGATGGTGAAGTCCATTGTTTCTAATAGGAAAGACCCCAGTCCTGCTCAGTAAGTCTCTGTCAGACCTAGGAGGAAACTAGGCTCCTCACCCTCACAGCAGACCCGTGCTGCATATCCACACATGTGTGGGGGTACAAAATGGTGTAAGAATTTGCTCTTGCTGTGGTTCCTCACCCTCCCTCTCTTAGCTGGTCATATTGAACAAAAGCACTACCACCACAGCAGCAAAAGCAACAGCAACCACAATAATTTATACACGTGTCCTGGTCGGTGCTTCCTATGGAGAGCTTCTGCCCAGATTAAATGAATCACGCCCATGAAGTGCTTTGCTCTGTGTCTGGCACAGAGAGAGATGAAAGGGCAAGAAGCTGGCCTGCAGAAGGGACAGTGCACACTGGGGACAGGCAGTTCCCACCCACAGTAAGTGACTGATGACAGTGTCACTGGGCTTTGGAACTAAGATCAGCTCTAACTAGACATTGACTATCCCCATTTAAAAACAAAACAAAACAAAACTTTCCCTAAGGTCATGGCCAGGACTATATGCATTCACCACCCTGCCCAGAGCAGTGGTAGGACCCTAGCAGCTGCAGTGTGAGGGTGTCCACTGACGTTCAAGAAGAAACCATTTCTAACAGTGAGGAGACCCTGTCCATTTATCTGTTCCCATTTTTATTTCTGCCTCCCTGAATCTGCACATTTGAGCATTACACAGTAACCCTCTGCAAAAAATAGGTCTCTATTTAGTAAAACAAATAACAATTCTATTTAAGCCTTTTTGTTGTGGACTTAGTTGAATACACATACACTAGCATGCACGAAACCTAAGGATACAGCCCAGTGAACTTCGAGGTTAGAAAATGGAATATTACCAGACCCAGGAGCCCATTCATTCTCCTCCAAATCATAATGTCCACCTTCCCCCATCAGAGGTGCACACCATCTTCATTTCTAGTACTCCAATTTATCTTTGAAACTTCTTCAACCCTTGTATGAATGGGAAGGTTCCAGCTTCTTCTGTTCTGCTTGCCTTAGGGAGAGCCCATCTTTTTGTTTTGTCCAGCTACAATTGTTTCAATGTGACTGCCTCTACTAGCTACTGCAGCTACTAGCTGTTGTACAAATGTACAAAACAGTGTCTCAGGAGCAATTGTACCAGCCACAGTAATTTCTTGTAAGATACATCCATGAAGGCAAGAGAAACAAAAGCAAAAATGAAATATTGGGACTTCATCAAGATAAGAAGCTTTTGCACAGCAAAAGAAAGAGTCAACAAAACTAAAAGACAACCTACAGAATGGGAGAAGATGTTTGCAAATGACATATCAGATAAAGGGCTAGTATCCAAGATCAGACTCAACAGCAAAAAAACAAAGAATCCAATCATGCAATGGGCAAAAGACATGAACAGAAATTTCACCAAAGACATACACATGGCCAACAAGTGCATGAGAAAATGCTCCGCATCACTTGCCATCAGGGAAATACAAATCAAAACCACAATGAGATACCACCTCACACCAGTGAGAATGGGGAAAATTAACAAGACAGGAAACAACAAATGTTGGAGAGGATGTGGAGAAAGGGGAACCCTCTTGCACTGTTGGTGGGAATGTGAACTGGTGCAGCCACTCTGAAAACTGTGTGGAGGTTCCTCAAAGAGTTAAAAAAATAGATCTGCCCTGAGACCCAGCAATTGCACTGCTGGGGATTTACCCCAAAGATACAGATGCAGTGAAATGCCAGAACTCCTGCACCCCAATATTTATAGCGGCAATGTCCACAATAGCCAAACTGTGGAAGGAGCCTCGGTGTCCATCGAAAGATGAATGGATAAAGAAGATGTGGTCTATGTATACAATGGAATATTACTCAGCCATTAGAAATGACAAATACCCACCATTTGCTTCAACATGGATGGAACTGGAGGGTATTATACTGAGTGAAATAAGTCAATCGGAGAAGGACAAACATTATATGGTCTTATTCATTTGGGGAATATAAAAAATAGTGAAAGGGAATAAAGGGGAAAGGAAAAGAAATGAGTGGGAAATATCAGAAAGGGAGACAGAACATGAGAGACTCCTAAATCTGAGAAACGAACTAGGGGTGGTAGAAAGGGAGGTGGGTGGGAGGTGGGGTGACTGGGCACTTGATGGGATGAACACTGGGTGTTATTCTATATGTTGGCAAATTGAACACCAATACAAAATAAATTAAAAAAAAAACAATTGTACCAGTTTACACCCCAAAAATGTACCAGAAACAGTTGTACCAATGCAGGGAAGTCCCCCTTGCTTCACATCTTCTCAACATTTTGAATTATCTGATGATTTTTTTCCTTTAGATGTTACCCATTAGGGCACCTGTGTAATTATATTTCATTATGGTTTAATTTGTGTTTAACTCTGTAACTTTCCTTATTTCCTCTCTTCTTCCCTTCTTTCCTCCCTTCTTTCTTCCCTTCTTTCCTTCTTTCCTTCTTTCTTTCCTTCCTTCCTTCCTTCCTTCCTTCCTTCCTTCCTTCCTTCCTTCCTTTTTGACCATTTGGATATCCTTGTTTGTGATTGGCCTCTTCAAGATCCCTTTTCATTTTCTTTCTTCTACTGAGTTGCATAATTTAAAAAAATCAATTTGCAAGTTCTTTCTGTATTTTTGATGTGTTTGTCCATCATGTATGTTAAGAACATCTCTGCCTACTCTGTAGCTTCATTTTCAGGTCCTTAATAGTGATTTTGATAAACATAAATTATTAATTTTAATAAAGCAAATTTATCAATTCCCCCCCCCCTTTTTTGCTTTGTGTGTTTTGCATCCTACTTAAGAAATCTTCTCTTACCTTAGGGTCTTGAAGATATTCTCTTATAGTTTCTTGTAGAACTTCAATTATTTTTCTTATTTAGATCAACAATTCACCTGAAATATATTTTATGTTGTGAAGTATGGGTTAAATTCCCATGTCTTATTCTGACAGCATTTATTAAAAGACCACTATTGCCCATCAGTGTTCTTCAGTTTCTCCTGTGTCCTAAATCAAGTGCTCAGTCCTGATTCTTGGTGTTTGTTGTGTTTCTCTTGTCCGTATTTTGATAATACCTGTAGCCTTAATTATTGCCACTTTGAAATGAGTTTTGATATCTGATCAGATGATTCCTTCCTCCTTGTCATTCTTTGATATTGGCATCTTTATTTTAAGCCCTTTGAGTTTATATGTAAATTTTATAGCAGTGAATCTTCTAATTACAAACATGGCACACTCATTGCTTATATAGGTTTTTATTAGTGCTCTGTGAGTTTCAGTGCAACTATTTTCTTAGATTCATATTCTTATATATTTAATAATATTAAAAGTATTTTTGCTGATATATGCATATAAATATAATTCAATATATTTCTAAAATAAAAATTAAATTTTGTATATTAATCTTATATCTAGCAACATTGCCAAGTTTATTTAATTAATCTGATACTTGTTCTCTTGACTTTCTGATCCACTTATCTAAAAAGGAGTAACCTATATTAATCTACACCTCAAGAACCAGTATAAAGGTAGGATTTTTAAAAAATATATAAGAGAAAGGAATAAAACAATAAAGGAAGGAAGGAAGGAAGGACGGAAGGAAATAGAAAGAAAGAAAGAAAGAAAGAAAGAAAGAAAGAAAGAAAGAAGAAAGAAAGAAAGAAAAAGAAAAGAAAAGAAAATTTGCTTAAAGGTATAGACAAATATCCAAGTTAAGCCAGGACCTAAGAGGCCAGTGTCTTGGAAAGAAGAGGAATGCATTGAAATGGGTCTTTTTTTAAAAATTTTTTTTCAATTTATTCATTTATGATAGTCACAGAGAGAGAGAGAGAGAGAGAGAGAGAGAGAGAGAGGCAGAGACACAGGCAGAGGGAGAAGCAGGCTCCATGCACCGGGAGCCCGATGTGGGACTCGATCCCAGGTCTCCAGGATCGCGCCCTGGGCCAAAGGCAGGCGCCAAACCACTGCGCCACCCAGGGATCCCTGAAACGGGTCTTAAGTTCCCTGCATCTTTGCTCCTCTAGACACTGGACAATTGTTTGTGTATATTGGTTTATTGCTGAATAATGAATCACTACGATCTTTGCACCTAATAGAGCATGCATTTATTATCCCATGGCTTCTGTGCTCAGGACCCCAGGCATGAGTTAGCAGAGTCCTCTGTCCTCTGCTCAGGGCCTCACAAGCTACAACATTGCAATAAATAAATAGACTGGATTTAAAAGAAATTAACTATATGCTGTTATAAAAGACAAAAGTACATATGTATGAAAACAAAAGTTTGGAAAAATATATAGCATGCAACAATGGAGCCAAAGAAAGCTAGTATATATATTCTAACATCATGCAAAATAAGTTTTAAGACTAGATATATAACCAAGAAATTAAGATATTTCACAATGATAAATGGTTAATTCAACAGTATGACATAATACCTAATTTGTTCTTGTAGTTACTAACCATGTTAGATATCCACTATGTCAATTCATCGTTTCTTTGTGTAGTTTCCTATTCAGAAAATGTGAGGCTATATTATTAGGTATATACTAGTAGAACTAGAAGATTGAAAAATCAGTATAGATTTAGATGGTCAGATTATTTAGATGATTTACAAAATTGGTAGATTGCATGTACTAAACCCGAGGACAACAGGATACACATTCTTTTCTAATACACACAAAATGTTCACCATTTTATAGAACTGAAATCATTAAGAGCATGTACTCTGACCATGGTCAAATTAAGCCATAGATTAATTTAGAAGATAAATATAAAATATTTAAATCCTTAGAAGTTGAACAAGACATTTTCTGAATATCCCATGAGTCAAAAAAAAAAAAACTATATGGAACCTAGAAATATTTTAAACTAAATTTCAAGAAGTAAAGATAAACATGAAGAATGTACCTAAAGCTGTATTTAGAAATTCAGAGCCTAAGATGCACATGTAAGAAAAGAAGAACTAAAAACTCATGACCTGCACATCTAGATCAAGAAGCTGATCTATTGCTGGATTATTATTTAAGATTGCATTAACTTTTGAAAAACTTGCAAACTTTTAAAAAGTAGCTATACATTTTGCTTTTCCCAAAGAAATGCCTGAAGGTTCTGGTTTCCCAACCTTTTGCAATATTTGATTGTGGTTAGTTTCTTTGACTGTGTTCATTTCAGTGAGACAGTGGAGGTTTCTTATTGTGATTTCAATTTGGATTTTCCTAATGACTCATGATGATGAGCATCATTTCATGTGTTTATTACTATTTGTTAATCTTTTTTTGTAAACTTCAATTTCACGTCTTTTGTTTTTTTGTTTTTCATTGAGAAATTTTCTGTTATTGAGTTTCAAAAGTTCCTTGATATTCTAAATAAAAGTCCTTTATTGGATATATTATTTCCACAATATTTCCTATCTGTGGCTTGTCTTTTCAGCTATGTAATGTCATCATTGGAAATCAAAAAGTTTTCTTTTTCTTTAAAGATATTTATTTATTTATTTATTTATTTATTTATTTATTTATGATAGACACAGACGGGGGTGGGGAGGCAGAGACACAGGCAGAGGGAGAAGCAGACTCCGTGCAGGGTGCCTGAAGCGAGACTCAATCCTGGGACTCCAGGATCACGCCCCCGGGGCCAAAGGCAGGCGCTAAACCGCTGAGCCACCCAGCGATCCCTTGAAAAGTTTTTTAGCTTTACCAAAGTCCAACTTATTCACTTATTTCTTGTATATGTTGTGCTAACTGCCATAATAAAAACTCTTTCCCTAATTGAAGTTCACAAGGATTACTTCTGTGTTGTCTTCTAGGCGTTTTATAGTTTTAACTCCTACATTTAGGTCTAAGATCCACTTTTGACTTAATGTTATGTATGGTGTGAGATAAGGTTCCTAAGTCTTAAGTTCATTTGTTTTCTTTTACTGTTATTGTGGTTGTTTGCTTACTTTTACATATTGATAACCAAATGTCTTAGGACTACTTATTGACCAGTTTATATTCTACTCACTGAGTTACCTTGGCTTGTATGTTGAAAATCTATTAACCATAATGAAAGGGTTTATTTCAGGCTTCTCAACTCTATTCCGCTCATCTACATATACTATCCTTAGTCCAATGCCACATTGCCTTGATTATTGTAAATTTTTAGTTAGTTTTGAACTCAAATCGTCTAAGTCTTCCACATTTTTTTTCCTAAGCTTTTAGTCATTCATTGAGTTTTCACATAAATTTTATGATGAGATTTTCAATTTTTACATAAAAATGATCTACTGGGATTATGAGAGAGACTGTACTGAATTTTCAGATCAGTCTGAAGAGAATTGACACCTTCATGTTTGGTGTTCCAATGTGTGAACATGGCATTTCTTGTTCCATGTTTTCCTTGTTGTCTCTCATTGTTTTCTAGTTTTCAGTATACCAGTCTTCACATATTCTAAATTATTGCCTAGTATTTTACTATTTTTTCCTTCTTTGATATTAGGAATTGTATTCTAAATTGAATTTCAGTTTTTATGTTGCTAAAATCCAGATAAAAATAATTTTGAAAATACCGATCTTGTATCTTGAGATCTTTTAAAACTCATTTATTAGTTTGGGTTCTGTGTTTGTGTGTTGTGTGTTAGGATCTTCCACATACTGGATCACGTGAATAAGAAGTTTTGTTTCTTCTGTTCAATCTGTATATTTATAATTTCTTTTAAAAAACAGTATTAAATCTTCCATTCAATACGGAATAGAAGTGGTGAGTGTGAATGTCCTTGCCTTGTTCATGAAATTAGGGGAGAACATTCAAGCCTTCGCTATTAAATATGATGATAGCTCTGGAATTTTTATAGAGTCTTTTGTCAGATGGAAAAAATCCTACTATATTGAACACTTAAAAAGTTATGAATGAATGTTAGATTTTGTCAATTTTTTTTTACCCACTGAGACATTCATGTGGCTTTTGTTCATTGACCTTTTAATATGGTAAATTACATTGTTTTTGAATATTAAAACAATCTAGTAATCCTGGTATAAATTTCTGGATATTTTATAAGCTGTTAGATTTGATTTACTAAGACATTGTAAGTATTTTTAGTCCATGTTTATGGGATATTGATCTGTATTTTTTTTCTTTTTATGTCTTTATCTGGCTTTGGCATCACTGTGTTACTGGCCTCATGGAATGAATTAAAAGGTGTTAATTTCTCCTGTATTATTTGGGATAATTTGTGTAAGATTGATTTTATATCTTTTTTTATATGTTGATAGAAGTAATGTATGCAGCTATCTGCACCGGGGGTTTTCTTTGTGGAAATGTTTTTAATTACTGATTTAATTTCCTTACTAATTATAGTCTACTCAGATTTTTCTGTTTCTTCTTTAGTCAGTTTTGGTATTTGTGCATTTCTAGGAATTTGTGTATTTTATCTACATTGTCTAATATCTTGACATAAAGTTATCATTATATTGTTTGTAATCTTTTTAAAATTTCTGTAGGTTACCAGGGATATCCTTTCTTTATTCTTGATTTGGGTATTTTGTATATTCTCTTTTTATTTTATTGTTTTCCCAGATGAAAATTATGAATTTTGTCAGTCTTTTCAAACAACCACCTTTTAGATTCATAGATTTTCTCCATTGTTTTTCTGGGTTTTTTAAAATTGATTTTACTATAGTTTTTATAATTTACACTTTTATTTTCCTTCCTTCTACTTAACTTGGATTTAATTTTCTTTCTTTGTTGAGATTTCATAAAGAAGAAGCTTAGGTTATTGATTTCAGGAATTTCTCCTCTAATATATACACTTAGATCTCTAGATTTCCCTCTAAATGCTATGTCAGGGGCATTTCACCAGTTTCAATGGTGTGTTCTGTTTTTATTTATATCAAAATATTTCCTAATTCATATGTTATTTCTACTTTAACCCATAGGTTATTTAAAAATACATTGCTTAATTTTCACACATTTGGTCGTTTCTCAAATTTCTCTCCACCACTGAGCTCTGATTGAATCTTGCTGTGGTCAGGTAACATACTTTGTGTAATTAAAATCCTTTGCAGTGCATTGAGGTTTGTGTTATGGGCCAGCATAGGTCCATCCTGGAGAATGTACCATGTGCATTTTAAAAGAATGTGTATTCTTCTATTGCTGGAGTGTTCCAGAAATGTCAGTGAGGTCAAGTTGGCTAGTCCTGTTGTTCAAGTCTTCTAACTCCCTTTTTTATTTTCCTTCAGTTTAATTGACTTCTCAGTTACTGAGATTGTTTTGATTAATTAACCTTTCATTATGAAAATTTTCTCTTTGTGATAATATTTTTTGATGTTACTATAGTTATTCCAGATGTCTTATGGTTACTGTTGCATGATATGTCTATTCCACCATTTTACTTTCAAACCTATTTGTGTCTTTGAATCTAAAGAATATCTCTCATAGAAATATATAGCTGGATCTGTTTTTTTATCCATTTTGGCAATCTGTATTTAGTCTATTCATGGTTAATATTGAATTTATGTCAGTCACTTTGCTATTTTATTTCTAAGTGCCTCATGTTTTTCTCTGGTTTATTCTCTCTTTATTCTTTTGTGAAAAATAAACATTTTAGTGTTTTTATTCTATAGATTTTTTAAAACAAATTATATTTAAATTCCATTTAGTTAACATATACTGTATTATGAGTTTCAGGAGTAGAATTTAGTAAAACTAGTTTTAAAAATTATTTTGTTTGTTGTATAGATTACAATATTAACATCATATCTATTTAAGATTAGTATTAATTTAATTATGGTCAAATGTAGAAACTTTTCCCTAATATAGTTCCATTTATTTTCCTTCCCTTTGTCTATTATTTTCCTATGATATATATGGCAGTATACATAAAAATGGTATAATAATATATCTATATTGTCACATACTAAATATATATATCACTATATATAAATATATCACTCTCTCTATATCAATATGTTATATATAATTATATGAGTGTGAGTTTATATAATAAACCCAATAGTGCAGTGTTATAATCATTTCTTTATACTATCTATGTCTTCTAAAGAAGAGAATAAGTCCAGAATTAGCTTTAGTATGTCTTTGCTTATCTGAGAATATTTACCTTCATTTTTGCTAGATACTTTAACTGAATAATTAATTCTTCTTTGATATTTTTAAAACTTATTTTTCTTTAAGCACTTTACATATATAAACCTTCTGCTTTCTGGTCTCCTTTGCTTCTGATGGGAAATCAGCCATTAATCATACTATTGTTCCCTTGTACATGAATAATTGTTTTTCTCATGTTGTTTTCCAGATTTTCTCTTTGTACACACTTTTATAGTTTATATGACTAAGAGTGAAATGGCTAGGTTTTGTTTTTATTTATTTATTTATTTATTTTTAATGGCTAGATTTTAAATTCAACTTTGATACTTCAGTTTTCCAAAGAGGTTTTGGAAAATTAACCTCTCATCCTGATAACACTTTTTAAAAAAATTTAATCAGAGCTTCTCATCAATACAGGGTGACAGTTGATACTAGGTGCTGTAATTCCAGGCATCACAAGGGCCCAGGACTACTGTGTGCCTGTAAGACAATGAAAATTCCTGGTTCACAACTCCATGGCCTAGATACCAAGGAAACATTTTATTGAGGTTCTTAAATATCCTAAGCCCCGAGCTAGGCCCTGAGGTGATGTGAGGAGCACTTTGACCTGCTAACACAGAGCCACACTGACATCTTTGATTTCACACCAACCACTTGCCTTTAGTCTGTTCTGACGCTGGTCCTCATCATTGCTCCAGTATCCCCAGCTAGCATGCTGGGGTGGTTTTCAGCTATTATATGGTTTGGGGTGAAAAAAAAGCCTCCCAGTATAGTTGTATGAGGAGAGGGAGTATATTTCTGATCTCTATTTGTCCATGAAGCCAGAGGATCAAGGCAGTCACAACTTCTGTGATAATATCCAAAAGGTTCAAGGATTCCAATGTATATATTTTTAGGTCCCTTCAACTTAGTTTCCTAAGTATGTTAAAAATATGTTTTTATTTCAATATATTACAGGTTCCCAGTTTGGTTGAGAGGGGAAATGACTGTAAAATTTTGATTTTAGGGTAAAAAAAACTATGGCCATATCTTAATTGCGCATTGTTCTTTGCCCTTATTTTCACTGAAGATATAGTTTATTTGTAAACTCTACCTATGTATATAATTGTGTTTTCTTTCACGTAAAAATGCGCTTCAAACTTCTTTCAATTTATGTGTCAGCAGCAAGGTTATTCTCAAAAATAGGAGGACTACTAGCATAGTACTATGGCAGAGTGTGTGGGCTCCCTACATACCAGCCAAACCTACTTCCCCATTCCCAGAGGATGGAACCTGCCAGAGGCAGCAAATCTAGTCAAGAATAAATAAATGAAAGATACTTCATGAACTTTCAGCTGATTGTCTTGGAATTTGAGTCACTTCTCTTTTATGTGAGGTGTGCAAAAGATGGGATAAAGAGCTGTTGGGAAAGTCATGCGTTATCATCATGCAAAGAGGTGTACCAAGAATTAAATTATGTGCATTCCATGTTGCCTCATTTAATTCTGTGAAGTAGGTATTCTTGTCCCCACTTGTATATGAGTGGACTATGGGTCAGGGAAGCTATATAACTAGAGTTGGTTCATATAAATCCTAATTCCAACCCAGGTCTGCCTGGTCCCAATGCCCTGCCTCTGCCAATGGCATCTTCTGTGTTCATCACTCAGTGTTCCACATTTTCCCATGCCTACCATGAGGCCTCTAGGCAAAATTCAACAAGCCAGCACTGCTTGGGACAGATGCCTCGAGAACAAATTGAGATCATGGAAGCCTGTGTCAATCTATAATATAATCTTCAAACATGAGGAAATATAGAGCAGCTCCATACTTGCTAAGAACCAAAATAAGGAGGTCAAAGTGACTTTTCACACTCACTAAATAAGCACATGGCTGTAATGTCCCTTTGACACAAAACTGATCAAATTGATACTCAACCCGCTTTCCCTCATGTATGCTTATGTGCCGCCAATCTCAGGCTGAGCTCTGGGTTTGCTCTCTGCCAAATGCCTTTCCTTTCATTTTTTGTTTGTTTTTTGAAGTTCAATTTGCCAGCATATAGTGTAATACTCAGTGCTCATCCCAACAAGTGCCCCCCTCAGTGCCCATCACCCAGTCACCCTATCCACCGGCCCACCCCCCCTTCCCACTATCCTTTGTTTGTTTTCCAGAGTTAGGAGTCTCTCATGGTTTATCTCCCTCTCTGATTTTTCCCACTCAGCTCCCCTCCTTTCCCCTATAATCCCTTTCACTGTATCTTATATTCCCTGTATGAGTGAAACCATATGATGATTGTCCTTCTCCGATTGACTTACTTCACTCAGCATAATACCCTCCAGTTCCATCCACGTCGAAGCAAATCATAGGTATTCGTACTTTCTAATGGCTGAGTAATATTCCATTGTATACATAAACCACATCTTCTTTATCCATTCATCTTTCGATGGACACTGAGACTCCTTCCACAGTTTGGCTATTGTGGACATTGCTGCTAGAAACATTGAGGTGCAGGAGTTCCGGCGTTTCACTGCATCTGTATCTTTGGGGTAAATCCCCAGCAGTGCAATTGCTGGGTCATAGGGCAGATCTATTTTTAACTCTTTGAGGAACCTCCACACAGTTTTCCAGAGTGGCTGCACCAGTTCACATTCCCACCAACAGTGCAAGAGGGTTCCCCTTTCTCCACATCCTCTCCAACATTTGTTGTTTCCTACCTTGTTAATTTTCCCCATTCTCACTGGTGTGAGGTGGTATCTCATTGTGGTTTTGATTTGTATTTCCCTGATGGCAAGTGATGTGGAACATTTTCTCATGTGCTTGTTGGCCATGTGTATGTCTTCTTTGGTGAAATTTCTGTTCATGTCTTTTGCCCATTTTATGATGGATTTTTGTTTCTTGGGTGTTGAGTTTAATAAGTTCTTTATAGATCTTGAGTACTAGACCTTTATCTGATCTGTCACTTGCAAACATCTTCTCCCATTCTGTAGGTTGTCTTTTAGTTTTGTTGACTGTTTCTTTTGATGTGCAGAAGCTTTTTATCCTGATTAAGTCCTAATAGTTCATTTTTGCCTTTAGATCTTTCAACTGCTTTGAGTTTATCTTTGTGTATGGTGTGAGAGAATGGTCAGTTTCATTCTTCTGCACGTGGCTGTCTAATTTTCCCAACACCATTTATTGAAGAGACTGTCCTTTTTCCAGTGGATATTCTTCCCTGCTTTGGAGAATATTAGTTGACCATAGAGTTGAGGGCCCATTTCTGGGTTTTCTATTCTGTTCCATTGATCTATGTATCTGTTTTTGTGCCAGAACCACACTATCTTGATGATCACAGCTTTGTAATACAGCTTTGAAATCCAGCATTGTGATGCCCTGGCATTGGTTTTCTTTTTCAATATTCCCCTGGCTATTTGGAGTCTTTTCTGATTCCATACAAATCTTAAGATTATTTGCTCCAACTCTGTGAAGAAAGTCCATGGTATTTTGATAAGGATTGCATTGAACATGTAAATCACCCTGGGTAGCATAAACATTTTCACAATATTTATTCTTCCAATCCATAAGCATGGAATGTTTTCCATCTCTTTGTGTCATCCTCAATTTCTTTCGGAAGTATTCTGTAGTTTTTAGGGTATAGAGCCTTTACCTCTTTGATTAGGAACACCCTTCCTTTCATGCCTCCCAAGGCTCCATTTGTGATAGAAATTTTCACTGCCATTTCTTTTTTTTTAATTTAAATTCAATTAATTAACATATAGTGTATTATTAGTTTCAGGGGTAGAATGTAGTGATTCATCACCAGTTGCATATAACACCCAGTGCTCATCACATCACGTGCCCTCCTTAAATGTTCATCACCCAGTGACCCCGTCCCTCCACCCACCTCCTCTCCAGCAACCTTCAGATTGTCTCCTATGGTTAAGAATCTTAAGGTTTGTCTCCCTCCCTGATTTAATCTTATTTTATTTTTCCTTCCCTTTCACTATGATTCTGTTTTTTTTTTTTTAATTTCCACATATGAGTGAAATCATAATTGTCTTTCTCTGATTGACTTACTTCACTTAGCATAATAGCCTCTAGTTCCCTTCATATTGTAGCAAATGGTAAGATTTCTTATTTTTTTGAATCATAATGAAGGCTGAGTAATATTCCTCACAGCAGTCAGAATGGCTAAAATTAACAAGTCTGGAAGTGATAGGTATTGGGGAGGATGCAGAGAAAGGGAAGCTCTCTTGCACTGTTGGTGGGAATGCAAACTGGCACAGTCAGTCTGGAAAACAGTGTAAAGGTTCTTCAAAAAGTTAAAAATAGAGCTACTCTGTGACCCAGCAATTGCACTACTGGATATTTACCCAAAAGATACAAATGAAGTGATCCAAAGGGGCACCTGCACCCCAATGTTTATAGCAGCAATGTCCACTATAGCCAAACTATAGAAAAAGCTCCGACAGATGAATAAAGAATATCTGGTCTATACGTACAATAGAATATTACTCAGCCTCCATTGTCACTTCTATCATGGGTTTGGGGATATTTCTTGTCTGTCCTCTGCCCGTATGCCATACAGTTCATGAATGCCCATATACCATTATTTCTCAAAGGGCTTGGCTCAAGTCTCAGATTCACTGTGTTTTCCTCCTGAAGCCTTCACTATTAAACCTGCAGTTGCCAAATACTGAATTTCTTCATTTGAATGGAAATAATGGGGCAAATATGAACGTCTTCATTTATTGCAAACATCTTTCCTACACAGCCTTTTGAAGGAGGTGGTTAATTGCTTCCATTTTTTTCAAAGTTACACAATCTCAGGTAGACAGAATTAACTTGTGGTACAGGGTGAGGGTATTACAGAAAAACAACAATGCTATTTAAAATGACTTTCAATAGGAGCACACAAATTTGCTGAGAAGGACAGCCTGTGCTTATTTTGTATTGCTATCGAAATTAAATTTGTACTTATAAATCTATAATGCAAGTAGTTTCTTCATAATTTACAAGCAATATCAGTTGATCTTTACTATGTAATAAGTGGCCTCAAAGCATAATAGCTTAAAAAAATCACTAGTCACTAGTTTACAATTTGAACTGGGCACTGGTGGGTAATTTTTCCCACTTTTCTCACCTGGAGTGAGTGCAGCTGGGGCTGGATGTCTATAATGGACTCCCTTGCATGGCTGTCAGCTGGGCTCCAAGGTTCTGCCCCAGGGGACTTTCCAGCAGGCTGGCTCAGGCTTAGCGTGCCAGGCCCCAGTGTAGAGAGAAGAGGGAAGACCCAATGCACAAGCATGTTTGAAGGCTCTGTTTGAGTCACACTTGCTAATGCCCCACGGTCTCCATTATCATATGACCAAACCGAGATTCAAAGGGTGGAGAAACAGGTGCATGCCTCTCTGGGGATGAGTGTAAATGGGTCACACAGCTCAGCACTTTTAATCCATATTCCTCCCTCGAGTCCTCCTTAGATGAGAAGGTATAGTATCTTGCTCCTTACTTTAGCACATTTTGGCTAGTTGGCTTATCTATTGATTCAATAAATATTTTTTGAGTACCTCTTATGTGTCAGGCTAGTTTTAAGTACTGGAGACGTGTAGACGGAGATATAAAAAGATTTCATTGACTATTAAGAGAAAGGTCAAGAGAATATCTAGAACAAAAAGTGACATTGCTTATACAGCCAGGTATTTCCACTGAGTGGGTTGTAGAAAAAGCAAGAGGAGACTTGATCTGGGTTTTAAAGGATGAGTTGGGGTCTTCCAGGTGATGAGAAGGGGCAGCCTTCCATCAGCATTACAGGACATGAATAGCTGTGGGCCAGGACCCACGGGTGCCGGTATTGCTGGAAAGTTGAACGATACAGGGGTACATCTCTGTCCTCAAGGAATTTAAGATAGATAGGGAAGAAAAATAAGCCATCTAACTCATGCTTTAGTGTGTAGGGGCACTTTGCTACTGGTAAACATACTGAGAAGGGGCATGGAACATGGGACATTGTAGGATGTACTTTGAGAGTCCATGAGAGAGGGAAACTGGGAAGGAGAGACCCACAGGGATGAAAACCAGGAGCTAGAGACTGTGCTGCCTGGGGATAAGCACAGGAGGTTCTGCTGGGCCGGCAGAAGGATGCTGGGGCTGAGAGATACAGATGTCAAGTAATTTACAATGGCTCCATGGCATAGAGGAAGGTACTTCAACCTTGTTCCAGAGAGTTATGGGAGAACACAGAAGGTGTGTGTGTATGTGCTTGTGTGTGCACCTGTACAGGTGGGGAAGGATGAGGAGGTGGAGAAAAGCTTCTTTTTTTTTTTTTTTTTTTGAGAAAAGCTTCTATGATCAGAATTAGATGTCAGGAAGGTTGTTCAGTCTGGGATGTGAAAGATGGATTGGAAAGACATGAAATTTTTTAAGATTTTAACTAAGGAAGAGAGTGTCTAAGGTCGTGGAGATGGTACTGGGTGGTTGTGGAGAGAGGACTAGTGGTCCATGCATGGGAAGCAGAGACATAGGGCAAGGGAGGAAGTGGCCAAGAGGCCCTGCAGAGCTAGTGCCCCACCTGCTTTGTCCTCACCCCCTGCTCCCGCCATACTGGTCTCATGTGTGAGCCTAGGTGGCAGGTGTGGCCCTACTGAGAACCTTGGAGCGGTCATTTCCTTGGTGTTCACCTGGCTCACATCCATATCTCTTTCCTGTGAGAAGCCATTTCCCTATGAGACCTAACCTGGTTGTCCTTTATAAAGGGCCACAACCACCCCCACCTCTGGCCCCCACCCTGCTTGCTCCTGCCTGTCAATTCCTATGGACTCCATCACCTTCTACAATGCTGCATATAATTTACTTATCTACCATGGCCATTGTCTAATGACTCCTTCCCCCTCCACTAAAATGAACAAAACAATGAGAAAAAGAGTGCTTTTGCCTACTTTTTAAACTGATACACTCACTATCTTGAACCGTGTCTATCAGATAACTGGTGTTGGAGAGTTACTAATCAAATGTTTCAGTGTCAAATGGTCCAGAGAAGCAAGGTAAGGGCAGAACTCTGTTCCGCCCTCTGACAGCCAGGAGGACAGCCTGCGGGAGTCTCACTCTAGTATTCGAATAATGAAAATTCTAGAATGAAGGGAGAGTCAGGGAAAAGACCAAGAGATGGCCATGACCAAGCAAAGCTCACGCATTGTCTGCAGACAAAAGTAGGCACACTTTTCCTGAAGAAAAATTGTGGTTTGGGAAAGTCCTTTCCAAAATGGAGTGAACGCAGTGCTATGGTGTGTGGGGCCAAGGGCAGGAGGGAAGGGGACAGGCAGACTGGGGAGAGCTAGTGGCTGACGGCCTGCCTGAGGGCCTCTGAAGCCCCAGGAGAGGAATGCGCGTTCCAGGTGGGATCTGTCTCTGATATGAAGCAGGCCAGACCACAGCGGGAAAGCAAGGCCATGTGAAGCTGTCTGATGGCAAAGACAGGGATTTGCTGGTTTTTCCTCACCTGGAGAGGCAGGGGTCTACAGATTGTCCCTCAGTCGTGGGGAAGGCCCATATGGATGCACTGAAGACACCTGACTGTGGGAATGGAAGGGCAGCCAGGCTGTCACCCCTCCAGGCTGTCTCCAGCTTTCCCTGGTCACCTGGGGGAGCACTCTGGAGCAGGCCATGTCGCGAACAGGACATTGGCCCTGCCACAGAAGAAACATGCCAAAAAATAAGATGATAGAAATAAATCTAATTAAATAATCAAATATAATTACTATGAATGGACTAAGAGCTTTTAATTAAAATTTTAATATTATCAAACTGGATTAAGGAAAAGCAAAACCCATAAACCTTTCTAAGAGACAACAAAAAAAAATAAGGAACAGAAAGATAGAAAATAAGAAGATGAAAAAAGATACAGCAGGAAAACACTAAGCAAAAACTTTTCCAGTTACATTAAGGTAAAATGCATATAGACATGAAGTCATTACATACTGATAAATGAGTCACTTCGGAAACATGATATAACCAATCTAAATTCACACAAACTCAATAACAGAGTTAAGACACATAAATTAAAAATTGATTTGCACTGTTAGGCATTTACCCAGAGAATACAAAAATACTAATTCAGAGGGATACATGCAGCCCTGTGTTATAGCAGCATTATCTACAGTAGTCAGACCATGGAAACAGCCTAAGTGTCTATCAACAGATGAATGGATAAGGAAGATGTGGTGTATATATGGGACAGAATACTACTCAGCCAGTAAAAGGAGTGAACTCTTGCTATTTGCAGTGATATGGATGGAGCTAGATGGTATTATGCTAAGGAAATAGCTAGAGAAAGACAAATATGACTTCACTCGTATGTGGAATTTAAGAAATAAAACAAAGGGGCAAATGAGGGGGAAAAGATAGATAGACCAAGAAATGATTCCCAATTGCAGAGAGCATACTGATGGTCAGTGGAAAGGAGGTGGGTGGGGGATGGTGGGAACAGGTGATGGGGATGAAGGAGCACACCTGTCGTGATGACACCGGGTGTTGTATGGAGCTGTTGAATCATTGCTCTATACTCCTGAAGCTAATATTACACTGTCTGTTAACTAACTGAAATTCAAATAAAAACTTAAAAAATCATTTTTGATTATAAAGAGAAATCTACAATTATAAAAGCTTTAAACACAGAACTTAAAACTGATAGGATAAGCAGATTTCATAAATCAATAAAAATCAGAACATTAGTACAACATATTGAATAAGCCTGATCTAAAATACTCCCTCCAAAAATAACAAAATACAGATTTTTTTTCAAGCAACCAGGTAATGTCAGGCAAACGTGTACCTCAAATCCAACATTAGGGTGATTTGGTCATATATTGGCCCATCATGCAAATCTTGATAAATTTCAAAGCATTATATACTACTCAGGATATGTTTTCTAACCATCTTGAAGTTTAGTTCAGAATCAATAGTGAATATATAAATAGGTATAGAAAACAGTGGTCACTTTCATAGCACTTTCCATGTGCAAGCAGTGTTCTAAGACTTGTGCATATATTAAATCATTTCATTTTAATGATTACCGTGGAAAGTAGGTGCTGCCATTAACTCCATTTTACTGAGACATAGAGTGGTTAAAGAATTTGTTTGGAAATTGGAAATTCATGTCCTGAAAGAGATAATAAGCTATATATATAAATAAATGAATGACGTTCAAAATCTTTTAAGATAACAAAAATAAACTACCTGATTTACCTCAGATCCATAAAAGAACGGAAATTAGCAAGTAAATATTGTCCCATAAAGACAAAATTAGACATGCATGGTTTGAATAGCAGGTTCTGTGAAACAGTCAAGAAAAAACAATTTCAATGTTACACAGACATGCTCAGAGTAAAAATAAAATTGAATTAAATTAAGTAAAATAAAATAAAGAAGAAAAAGACAAAAAAAAAAAAATCCTGTGTCATTCACTTTATGAGGGTAGCATAACCCTGAAACCAAAACATGACAGAGATAGTGCAGCAGAGGAAAACTAGAGGCCCTGCTCACATATATACATAGATGCAAGAGTCGTGGAGCATTATCAAAACAAACACAAGAAATCAAACGCCATACATCATCCCAAGTTGTTTGTGCCAGCAATCAAAAGATTGTTTAACATTAGAAAAATTAATTTCATGGGAAAATATTATATAATCTCAACAGATGTCAAAGACTGCATTAAGAAATTAAACATTCCTTCATTATATATTATATACAGTAAATATAAATACATAATATAAACATGTTACATATTGTAATATAGCATATAATATACATTATAACATATATGTATATATAATAAAGGTGTATTTAAATTTCTTATATGTAGTATATATGTGTATTATATATAGATATTTAGTATATATTTAATGTATCTATATATTTAGTATCACCATATATAGTGATACTGAATTTCCTATAGGCCTGTGGTAGATAGACTAGTGCCTCCTACCCCCAATGTCCACATCCTACTTCCCAGACTCTGTGAATGCCACCTGACATGGGAAAAGTTACTTTTGCAAATAGGAGTAAATGAAGTAGCTGGAGACAGATTATCCCAGATTACCTGCTGGGCCCAGTGTAGTCGTATTCACCCCGGAAAAGGAAGAGCCTTCCTAGGTGGTGGACAAGGTGGGAGTTGGCAGGAGACAGCACAGAGCACCTGGTGCCTAGAGCAACTGCCTCTGCCTCGCTGGGGGTGGAGTTGGGGGTGCGGGCAGAGGGCAGAAACCACAGGAGCTTGCCCCCTCCCCTCCATAAAGGAAGCCCCCCGGCAGCCTGCTAACAGACACAACCGGAACGTGACAATTTGCGTTGTTTTAGGCCAGTTGTGGGCATTTATAACAGCAGCAATAGTATGTCTGTAATCACTAGCGAACCTGCAGTATTTTTTTCCTAATTTCTGACACTTGTGTTTTTTTTTTCTCTTCTATACCTTACCCATCTATATCCTTTGTCTAGTACGTTTTTAAAAATTATGGTAGCCTCTTTATTTATATTAACACTTTATATATTAAGGTACTAGCTTTAAGGTCTCCCGTATACCTTGCCAGCTTACTGTCTATCTTTTATCATTAACAATAGTATTATACTTCTACAGACTTTTCGCAGTTTTTAGATAACAAAAGCAATTGAACTTAAGTCTTTCTGCCTTTGATGTCATGTTTAAGAATAAATATTTACTTCCAAATGAAATAAATATTTATGCATATTTCCTTTCAGAATATCACTGTTTTCTCTTTGGGGATTTAATTTTTTTATATAAATGTTTATTTTAAAATCCATAGTGTAGCATTAATCAATTTTCATTTTTTTCCCCAAACAGTAAGCAAGTCTTGTAAATACGACTTTTGTTTTCAAAGATTTACTGATTTATTTTAGAGGGGGTTGGGGAGATGCAGAGAGAGAGAGTCCCAAGCAGACTGCCGGCTCAGGGCAGGCAGAAGCTGACACAGGGCTTGATCTCACAACCCTGAGATCATGACCTGAGCTGAAATTTGGTCAGATCCTTAACAGACTGAGCCACCCAGGTGCCCCAAAATGATGTTTTTAATAATCCCTCTTTCCCACTCATTTGTAATTTCAAGTTTATCACATCCTAAATGTTTTATACTATTTCTGGTATTTTTCCTTCTATTCTATCAATGTATCTGCCAATCCTTGTGCTGCCTGGATTATTTTAACTTTATATCACATTTTTCGGTCCTTCATTGCAAATTTTCCCATTAGTGTTGTTTTCAAAAAAATCCTGTAGGTGAACTCGAAAATAATTTTGTGACATTGAAAAGGCTGTTGGAGCTTGGGTTGAAGTTACAGTCCATGTAGTATCATTCAATGTCTCCTATCAGAACCGTGAAACATAATTCAAGATTTTTAAAAACAAAAAGAGTTTTCCAGAAGATTTGAGCATCATGTTTATAGAGGTTCTATATTTTTTTTTTTTTTTTAGAGGTTCTATATTTTTTTTTTTTTTTTAGAGGTTCTATATTTTTTAGCTAAGTTTTCACATAGTTATTAGCTAATTAATTTATTGGTATCTGTTTTTAGTTCAACCACTGCAGAGGGAAAGGGAAACAAGAACTCTGACTGCTGCCTGGCCGGCGCAACTCGAATGTGTGAGGAGCACTCACAATCCGCCCCAGACCCTCTGTCCCCTGGGAGCCGGGGGCCACAGCGACATGCGTGTCTTCTATTTCCAGTTAGAAAAACTTCCTCTTGCTTTTCTGTTTTTCAGGCATTAGTTTTCTTTTTTCTTTCTCTTTCAAGGTGGAGGCTGGCTGTCACTGAGCTGGGTGCAGGTCTTCATCCCAGAAGACTGAGGTAGGGGGAGGTCCCAGGGAGGGTTCAGGTGTCCATGGAACAGAGTCAGGAGTTAGTACAGGTGAGCCAGTGGGCTCGATGTTCAGCCAGTGTCAGGGGCTCACACTGGCTTTCAGGGTGCTCTTCCCAGATCTAAGCTCCCCTTGAGCTGCTATGGCACCTGTTAGTGCAGGGAGCTGGCCAGGGCAGGGGGCATCCACTGATGTGGATGTCTAACAACACACACCAAGTGGCACTGATGGGGCCCCCTCTGCCCCACGCTCTGTTCCACTTTATGATTGTTGAGGGAATCTTAGTGACCCAGCCCCAGGATCCCTGAAGCCAAAGGGCCACCCCTCACCACATGCTCTTTTACCAGCAATGACAGTACACAGATAGATGTGTGAACAGTCTGACTGCACAGCAAAGACATGAGGGACAGGCAGGTGGACTAAAGCTTGAACAGTCCTGGCTCCACAGACGAGGGGCGCACCTTCTCGCCACAGTGCACAGGCTGCACACCGGGCAGCCTTCTAACATCGAGGGGGTTCCAAGTGTGAAGCAAGGGTATAAACCCAGAGAGAAAGATGGACCAGAACCATCACCACACAAAACAGATGTGATACGACTAGAAGGCACAGCCATGCCTTTTTGGGAAAGTACAGCAAATATGTAGCTCAGAAAACAAGATATCTGGTTCCACGTAATTAGAATCTAGCATATGTGGAAGATGTAAATCTATTGTCCATTTTATCCTTATAAACAAAAACATGCACCGATATTCACATAAAGGCATCTTTTGTGGCCCTGACAGCCTCCCCAGGAGGTGTCTGCTGACCTCCGTAACCTGGGGGAGTAAACTAGATTTCTCTGGGTTCTTCAGATGCTAGGTTCCTGTGCTCCCCCCACCCCACCAAGTGACAAGGCCAAAGCAACATCCTGGGATGGGCTGGTAATTTTGCCCAGAAATGGCATGTAACTTAAAAGGTGGAGTGTTTGGAATCCAATGGGAATTTCTGGGTCCCCTGGAGGAAGGGGACTAGAAGCCCCGCCCCTTTGCTGCTTCCCACGGGCTGCACCTGGGGCTGATGCACAAAATGGCATCACCCAGGGAATTATAAGTAAGTCAGTCGGAGAAGGACCATTATCATATGGTTTCACTCACACAGGGCATATAAGAAATAGTGAAAGGGATTACTGGGGAAAGGATGGGAACTGAGTGGGAGAAATTAGAAAGGGAGATAAGCCATGAGAGACCCCTAACTGGGAAACGGAAAAAGGGTAGTGGAAGAGGAGATGGGCGGGGGGCTGGGGTAACTGAGTGACAGGCACTGAGGGGAGCACTTGAGGGATGAGCACTGGGTGTTATACTATATGTTGGCTAATCGAACTCCAATAAAAAAAATACAATACAATACAAGTTAAAACCAAATCCTCTGGCAACAATGATTTCACATCACATTTGGGGTCCTGGCACGTATGTGATCATGAGGTCGGCCTCTGGAGGACAACACCTGGGATATGAGAAGGCCGAGCAGATGCTGTTCTCTGGGTCCCTCTGCAGGGGACAGTGACAGGGGAGCCCAGGAGGTGTCCCGGAGACCCCGGCCGCCTCTTTCCTCCTCGGCACCCAGCGGCAGTGCTCTCGGGGCTCTCCCGTGCCCAGATCAAGACTGTTGGCTTCAGCATTAGGCCCATTACATATCGATGAAATGACTAAGATTTTTAAAAATAGTTGTAGTGACTCTCCAGTCCTCAAAACTATTCAAAATGTATTTATAAATTCCCTTCCTGCAGGCGTTAAAACACTTCACAGGTTATTATCTGTGGCTTTAGAAGCGTATTCTCTGCCAGTCTCTGTTAGGGAAGAGCATGACCCCGAGGGCTAACAGGGACTGAGTGTGGCCGTGGGGCTCTGTCTCAGTGGCAGGTACACGGGGTCACCACCATCTATCCCCATTTCACAGATGAAGAAATCAAGGCTTACAGAGTAAAACTGGGAAACGGAGAGGGCGCCATATAAACAAAGATCCCTCTGATTCAGAAGTGTGTGCCAGTAACTCTATGCCTCTGGCCTCGAAGGCTTGGTGGACCGCTACAACCCGTGTGAAGGCCGTGCCCGCGGGAAGTGTGCTGGTGAATGGTGCATCGCCCGGGGCCTCCTGAAGCCCCCTCCGGGTGCATAGAATGCTTCTTGCTGCTGCTGCATCTTCTTAAATTGACCAACAGACGCATAACTTGCATTTTCAAAACATACCTAAAAACCTCTAAAAAGGAGAAAGAACTATAGGCTTATAATCATTTAAGTTAATTAAACCCAGTGGAGGCTGCTGAGACAGATACTGTTATAAGACACATTGCAGAGCTGCACAAGAGTTAGAAAACATGGAACTGTCTCTAATACAGAACATGACTGGTGCTATACTTATTTACGTAAAGAGTGATTCATAAGATTATATTTGTAGAAAATGGTCATATAAATAAGATCCCAAATAGTGATAAATGGGCCTCCTTGGTTATTAAAAGTCCCGTTCTTAAATTTTCATTTGCATGAAATGCTAAGTAGAGAGAGAGAGACAGAGATGGGAACCATCTATGAGCGAACAAATAAAATATGAAGTCTGGCAGCTTAATGTAGGAATAGAAACGAGACATTTCCTAATCCTGGCTGGATGGCTGATTTACGCTGAGTCATCTTATCCGCTGGTTAGTCATTGCTGCACCTGCAAACCTTCTCAAACATGGGCACCGACGTGCGGAACATGTTAGGAGGATCTTTTTAAAAGCCCAAAACTGAAGGGCACGTCCGGGTTCCTGACTTGTCACCTGCCCGGCGGCTTCTCTGCACCACACCGTTTTCCCGAGTGTCCTCTGCTTGGCCATCGGGTCTCGGGTTTTGTGCGGCTGCAGAGCCTCCTTCCAAAATCCCAAATCTGACCTTCCTGAGTTTGCTGGGCTGCAGCAGGCTTAGGCCGGTTTGTCGTGGGTGTTGGTTGCACGTGGAACCTACCGGTATCCATCAGGAAGTCCCTGGGGGCGTTCAGGTCACTGTCCAGGCCTAATGCTCCTTTTCCTTGAGTGCCGGAGCGGGAACCAGAGCCCAGGCGCCGGCTCCGGATCCAAGGGTCCAGGGCAACCAGAGGACCGCCACCCTCTGCGCACGTCAGCTGTGTTTATTTTTATGCTGAAGTCAGATCGGATAAAACACATTGAAAACTCTCCTTAATCACTTGGCTCTCAAATCCCGCCCCCCCCCCAGCCCTCCGCCCCTTTTCAGCAGGACTTTGGAGCCTTTGATCTCCTGACTGCTTCGTATATTAGAAGTCTAATCCTGTATTTAAACATATTTCTACATTTCATCAAACAGTTGGATTTAAATATCCCATCACCTAGATCGCCGTGTGCACCTCCTCCTTTCCTGCCCGCGGTAGGCTGGCCATTCATTCCCTTTCTACGAAATAAGTCAGAATAAAACCGTTTACGAAAGATGACAATGTGTTTAAAAACACTCGGCGATTTAGCATCACAAAAGTGAACATTTAAGGCCTCTGCTTCCAAATGCCACCCTAATTAAAGGCGCGCTCCCGCCCAGCCACGGTTTTCACATGCAGAAGAGGCCTCATTCAAATGAGGGGACCTTTCACTGCGCGGCTCTAATAGAGAGCTTAGCACCGTCGGCTGCTTGTCAATGCAGCCGCCGCCGAGGACCTGGCGTGCTGGGGCAGATTATGGTTATCCTCTTCACACACCGCGGAATTCTTCACGCTCTGGAAATATTTTGCTTATCAGTAAGAAGCACTGATCAACACCTCACACCCCGGCCCGGGGAGACCTGCACAAGAAGACCATCAATATTCAGATAGAGTCAGGCTCTCACGGCGCCCGACTATTAATTTGCCTCTAAAGTGAAGGCTTGCTGTATACTTCTTAATGTAAACATTTGACGACGGCCTATCCTGTATCACACCAAGCGAGGGAGAGGAGGCCGCCCCTTCCTAGGGACGTCGATGGGCAGCCACCCTTCCAGGCTCTGCAATGGAAACCACCTCCGAGAGGCCCCTTCTTCTACCTGCTGAAAGAATAGGAAGGCTCAGCTCAAAAGTGGATACAAAGAAACAGAAAGGATGGTCCTTGGACAGTAGACCCTCTGCAGACCCCGGGGCCCATGGACCTCGCCCTCCGGTGGCTTGTCCCTGGAAGCCTTAGCCTCCCTGAGTACCCCAGGCAGCCCCATGGCGGGGACCTGGGGGCACAAACTTGGCCTGGAGCTGCTCCCTGCGGGGCTCACAACTCTTCTCAGGCCCCGTGGTCTCTTCATCCCAGGAGGACCGGCCCCACCAACCCTGGGCATGCGCGGCAAGTGCTCCGTGGGACTTTCGGACTGTGGAATTTGGGATTAGGGATTCTAGTCCCTAAAGGGCATCACTGGCTCAGAGAGTCAGGAGTTAGCCAGTACTAGCAGCCAGTTGCCAAGGGCCTGGATAAGGAAGAGGAGGCTCTTACAAATATATATGTCTGTGCCTTCTCTGTATGCTTGAGGGTGAGCACCTGCTCAGCCTCTAGAAGTCAAGCCAGGATCCGTGGACCCAGCAAGAGAGCCTCAGGTCAGCAGGGGGGTGGGGACCCATGCTGGGAGGGGGCTCGGAGTGGGCACAGCACCCACCAGCTGGCAGCACCGTCCACACTGCACAGAGCATCTCAGAAGTCCAGAAGCCTGGAGTCAACTTTTTTGATATGAAAGAACAAATAGAAGGGAAGAGATTGGAACAAAATAGAAACCATCAGAGACCATCAAACCCAGAAAACAGGAGCACGACATGCTTTGGCTTTTTGAAATTCATTTTCATGTGTGTGTAGTGTGTGTGCCATGTGTATTTCCTGTAGACAGGTGGGCAGAGTATGTGGCATGTGAGGTGGATTTTCTGTGCCATGTGTACATCATGTATGTATAGCATATGGGGTGTCTATTGTGTGTGTTTGTGCACACACACGGGTGCCCTCACTCACACCGGGAGGGGATGTGCAAAGCCAGGAAGCCTAGGTCGAAGCAGATAGCCCAGCTGGGGGCAGATGCAGGGGTGGCTCCTGCACAGGCCTGCACCCCGCGCTGGCAGAGAATGTCCTCAGTGTAGCATGCAGCGTGTCTCCCCACCTCGGACCCATGTCTGCTCACACAGACCTGCCCAGCCCGGGGCCAGTGTGCCGGGGCCTCCTATGAGTGAGGCGTGCCCTCTGGGGACACAGTTCATAACTGGAGGCAATGAGAGGAAGGAAGGGCAGTCAGTTCCCCTAAATGCACAGAAATAAAATCATTAATTTCTCAGGGAATGCAGCACAAGTGTCAAGAAGTAAATGGTACAAAAGTTATATTTATGAAAACTCTAAGACATGTGAAAGCAACATCTACAGGTAATAACACAAATTATAGAGCAACATGGACGAACACAGGCAGGTGCTGCTACATGAACGGAGAGGCCGTGGGAAGCCCAGAAACACCCCATCGGGTCACGGAAGCCAGCACATGCAAAAGTGAGTAGTCTTCTGAAAGGAAAAACAAGCCAGCGCTGCCTTCAGAAAAGGTCAAAACCCAGGGGGATAAAAGATATATGATTAATAGTGAGAATAGTAGAAGAAAACATGAGAGGACAATCCTATCTAAACACCACTCAAAGCCAAAAGCCAAAAAAGGAATATTGAAAAAAGTAATTACATAAACATGGAAAAAAAGTGTATCTGTAAAAAAATATTCTTAACATTAAAAATGTTAGATTATCCATCACGAATGACAGGGTTAAAAGTCACATTTAATTAATGAATATGGAGGCACGCTCCACAGCTAAGTAAATGCACAGGAGAGAGTTGGTGTGCGCTGTTGGGGAGACCCCCGGACCCGCCGGTGAGGAAGACGCAGGGAGCAGGAGGCAGGGAAGTCAAGGCAGGGTGCTGCCTGTAAGCAGGTAAAGCACCCCGGGAAAACAGCAGGAGTCGACGTCTGCGGGGTAGATGGGGCAGACTGGACGGAGAGACGGTTCTTTTCTTTTCCTTGGTTGAGCATTGGCCTCTTGGTTTTGGCTCAGGTCATGATCTCAGGGTCCTGGGATTGAGCCCCACGTCAGGCTCCTCGCTCAGCATGGAGTCTGCTTCTCCTTCTCTCTGTCCCCCTCTTCCTCTCCTGGGCTTTCACTTTCTCACAAGTGCTTTCTAAAATAAATAAATCTATCATAAAAATAAAGCATGCATAGATGTTTATATAGAGAACTTGTATATATACCACACTTACAAGCATGTGAAATATATGAAAATGCTATGTATGTATTACGTGGCTGTGTCGAGTGCATGGGACCAGCAGGACCCCTAAATGGACCGTCGTGGGGTCCTCAGCTCACATGAATTCCACTTTGGGAAACATTAGGTGGGATGGAGTTTGGAGTCCCTTTTTGCCCCGGCTCTAAGAAATTTTGAAAGTAAATGGGAAGACAAACATTGTAGCTTCTAGTAATAATGGGGCTCTAGAAAGGGGAATTAAGAACAGATTAACTTATAAATAATAGTGAAAGGGAATAGAAGGGAAGGGAGAAGAAATGGGTGGGAAATATCAGAAAGGGAGACAGAACAGAAAGACTCCTAACTCTGGGAAGCGAACTAGGGGTGGTGGAAGGGGAGGTGGGCGGGGGATGGGGTGACTGGGTGACGGGCACTGAGGTGGGCACTTGACGGGATTAGCACTGGGTGTTATTCTGTATGTTGGCAAATTGAACACCAATAAAAAATAAATTTATTATTTAAAAAAAAGAACAGATTAACTTTTTTTTTCTTTCAGCAAAATGAGTAATAAATAAAGTGACAATGATGGGAAAATTCACGTTCACTGATGTATTTCTCTGACTTTCCTGGCCCCGTGTTCTTGGGTTAAATTACTTGTGTGTTGGCTGTAGGCTTGCATCACACCTCATCTAATCTACCCATAGAGCAGCAATGCAGAGGAATTGCTCATTGCCTATGTTTGTGTCCCTGGTGTCTCCTCAGAGGTCCCACAGGTCCCCTTGCCCAGGGCTGCACACTCTGTGGCTGAGACCTGTGTGTCTAACAGTCAGAGGGGCCACGTTCTCACGTGTGCGAACAAACAGCAGCAGAGACATGTTTCTGCTACCCGGGCGGTGGTTCCCTACAGCATCTCCCACCATGTCCAAGGAGATTAGACCCAAGGCCTGAGATCTCAGCCACCAGCAAAGGGGCCTCTCCTTGGGCCATAGTGGGGTCACTCCGCAAAGTTGCGTGGTGTAGCACTGCCCGACACACCCCTGCATACCACTTACAGCCAGGACCCAGGGACCCCATCACCCACTGATGGCCCTGGGCTCTCTCCTCCAGACGCTGGTCCTGAATGTCAGCATCACCAGGGAAGCATGGCTAACGTCGAGTTTGTCAATTTTGTTTCTTAGAAGGCAAAGTGCAGGACCAGTTTCCTCACCAGAGCGCCAACAACTTGTTGCTGATTCAAATTTTCTAAACCAAGTTCATGAATTTTTCACATACATGAATTTATTTTTGTCTTGATGCATCTTACCAAAACAGCCTGAAAATTAAATTATTTTGGTTGTACTCTGTCATTGAGAATGACCCCAAAACCTAGCCTTTTGGTATTCTGATTTCAATCAACATATACTATTATATTAAAACTGCAGATTAAGTGTATAGTCTCAGTCATTTAAAGGATGTCCTTTTTAGCTAATAATCCAACCTGTTCGGAAACACAGGAGACAGGAAACTAAAATTAAACTTTAAAAATAATTGTCCTTCATTCCCATACTTACAGGAATATCTTTACTGGCCTCCCACAAACAGCCCAGGAGAATAAAAACCTGTCCTGAGTTTAAGTTTATTCTAAAATACCTTTACCTGAACTGAAGCGAGAAAATAAAAATTCGTTGTAATGTGTTTATCCTGACCTGTCTTAAGTTCAGAAGAAATTTCCAAACACCGCTTAGAACCTGTGACTCTTAAAAGCATGAGCTGCTCATTTGCAAAGACACATTTACTGTTTAATTAATATTTCTCATCTGCAATGCAAATCAGGCTTACAGGGTATCATCTGAGAACTGTCGCCTGTGCTGTGAGCTGTAGAGACCCCCACAGAAGATGCGCCACTTTAATATTTTCCAGGAAAGCCTTTTTCGATGGAGGGGCCCTTTGATCATGTCTGGGATTGTGAGCAGTGCTGTCTGCCGTGTTCTAAGACGTGCCTCCGTTCGATTTCCATTTGACTCACAACGTGTGCTGAGTGCAAGTCGAGGTTAAAAAGAAAATTTGCCTTCACGGTGACAACATTGCCTGTGTTTCCAGAAAGCTCTCCCAGCTGCAGCTCTTGGTCTCTTTACTGTGGTTTCATTTCTGGCCATCGGAGCCCTCAGATATACAGCAGACGTCTTCCTTGGCATCCCAGAGGGGACACGTGCTTTTAATGGCGGAACTTGGCCCCCAGTGGGATTTGGACCGGCAGCAGGCCATGCCTGAGTCGTGGTCTGATATGGCAGAGCTCATGCTGAGCAGCAGGTCGATGCGTTAACACAACACACTTGCCCCTGAACCCGAGGGCTGTGGCAGGGTGCGCGCCAGGCCACATGGAACACATTTCAGACAAGGAGTGTGCAGCTGTAGCCAGCACACCTGGAAAGGTAAGTGCTTGGCAGGACTAGGACAAAAAGGGTGAATTATTTATGTGATAAAAGCACTGTGTGTCCCAGAACAAAAAGCTCTGCATGTCTTCACTCCCAATGTCTTTTTCCTCATAAATAACCCATTAAACAGGGTGAAGCAATGCAGTGCTCTGGGAACAGAAAACATCTTGCGTCTTAGCAGGCCATGGGAGGAGCCCTGGAATGAGCCCAAGAGTGGGGACACCCAGGAGCCCCCATGAGGGTCGACCAGCCTTCCGTGCGGATGCCCCATGAAGCTGCGGGGGACACAGGTCCTCTTTCACTTAACGACAAGAAAAGTCTTCTAAACAGTAACAGATCATCCCTGAAAACCTAGTAAGTAAGTAGTCAAACACTTAATAATATCCCTCCTGAGGATTTGACAAGTAAAACACATCATTTTTTTGTTTTTTTGTTTTCATGTTTAAGTCATCTCTACATCCGACGTGGGGCTCAGGCTCACCACCCTGGGATTAAGAGTTGCAAGCTCCAGCCAGGAGACAGCCAGGCAACCCAGTAAATGCAGTCTTTTAGGCTTAAGCTTCCAGATTGGAAATACAACACAATACTGAAATATTGAATTTTAAGAGGTCCTGCATGTGGAAGACAGAGTAGCGCGCGTATAATTCAAAGTTCTTTTAGGATCAGAAGTGGACAATGTAGGGGAGAGTGAAATGGTGTGTCAACCCTGGTAAAACAGTAAATAAACAGGAGAACTGATTGGCTAACACAGTCTATAATCTTTAGGTCCTGGGGGGCAACTCTTGCTCCAAACGACAGTGAGGGACGTGACCCTCTGTTGGCTGCAGCCCTGTGTGGTGGCCGTGCACCTCCTGGCCTCCGCCAGGTGCTGGCAGGTGAAACTGCCCATGAGACAAAGTTTTATGTTTATAAGACTTTTGCTAGCCTGGAAGGTCCAGAGGGAAGCCCCTTGAGTTTGAATGGTGGACATAGTTCCTCAGAATTGGGCGTGCTCTTGAGGTTTGTCTATACGGGGGCTGGTTCGGTTCCTGACTCCGGGGCCACAAAGATGTCAGAACAAACGGCCTTGTTCTCTGGGAGGCAGAGAACATATCCTAGCTGCATTTGTGTGCCCCGGGGCCCTAGTGGATGCATGAAAGGACAGGTGCATGAATGGAGGTGTTTCAGGTATTTATGAGCACAGAATATGTCACCACAGAGCCTGGGGCACAGGACCATCATTGCCATTGCTCTCAGATTCTCGGGTCAGGAAGGGGGCAAGGGCAGAGGGCAGCTCTAGGCTGCTGCGTGCTGCCCAGGGCCTCGTGGGGCAGCCGGACGATGGGGCTGGAATCCCCTCTGCGCCTTAGCTGGGCTGCCCCAGATGCCCACCCCTCCAGCCCCTGCCGCCCAAGAGTGGTCAGGGTGCCAGCCACCACTGGGAAAGCAATGGTGAATGTGAAACTTTATAAAAGTTAGGTAAAAATTAGTTTCCCTTTCATGACCATCATGCATCAATCCTACACAATATCAGTAATAAAACCATCCTCCCTGAACACACCTTCTTATGAGTTCCCAGTTACTTCAGCAATTGCTGGTGAAAGTCAGTGAATACAGGCGTCAGCTGTGGACCTTGTTCAGTTCCCCTGGAATCACAGCACGGGGCCCCTTCCTGACTTTGCCTCACGCACAGTTTCACCTGCTGGCACCTGGCACAGCCACTGCACGGGGCTGCAGCCAACAGAGGGTCACGTCCCTCACTGTGTCGTTTGGAGCAATTTACTGTCCTTGGCGGGACCCCTTCCCCATACAGGCCAGCTGCAGAAGTAGGAGGGCCCCATGCAAAAGGCAAAGGCTTAGAATTTCAACACGGCGTCATCTGCAGAGGCTTCAACTAATCCTGGGGCCCCTGAGCATGGGAAGCCAGCCCAGCCTCAGGGCCCTCCTGCCCCCAAGGAGCACTGCCCGTGCTCAGAGGGCACCGTCACGGTTCTTCCGATGGACGGCGTGGTGGGCTAGCTCAGATACCGCCGGATGACTCCGTGATAATTCATCTAATGGTATCCCAAACCCCTGTCTACTGGGGAAGGTCCCTCAGCACACAAACAGGCCCAACCGGTCCTGCCCCAGGACGGATGTCCAACAGGACCTTCCCACCTGAGCCGTGGGTTAAGGAGAGCTAGCCTGGGTTGCCCTGCTTTTAAATTTGCTTCCCTTCCTATATTTTTTAGAGGAAATGAGAGGAAGAAAAGAGCTCCTGTGGGTCCTAGAGAGGGAGCAGAAGCCAGCTGCTCTCAGGCAGAGGCAGCAGCTGGGGCATCTCTTACCTGGAGACTTTGATGACCCACATCAGGGCAGGGCCCCGGCGTCCTTCCTCCTTCACACCCCACTGGCCAAGAGTCCTCAGCACCGAGCACCCAGCACAGAAGCTCCATTCTGATTACAAACGATTGTACCATTTCACTTGGAAACTTTCCCAGAAGTGTTTTCCGTTTGGCTAATCAATTCATTTGATGACTCTTAGCTCTGAGTCCAACTGGAGTGAGAACCAATTGATATTATGAAATATGTCTTGCTTCACGTTTTTCATAAAATTACATGTTGTACCCATTAAATTCAGTATTTCTAAAGCATTTTGTTCTACAGCACTGTGCAAGGCCAAGTTGCTTCTAGAGTATTCTTGTACAAATGAATGAAAAAGCAAAATACGAAAAAGGAATCAGCAACATGAGTGGAAGATGTGACACAGATACAAAGAAATAGCTTTGCCTGGTTCTTGCGTGTTACTCTTTCTCTTTGTGAAACTGGAAAAGCCTGAACTGAACAAAAAGGCAAGAGCAGTGGCCTGCTGTCTGTGGCCAGTCTCTGCACTGACCGGCTTCTCCAGCTTCTACCGGCAGGGAAGGCATCCCAGGTTGGGGCATGCCTTGTCTCAGGAACCGTGTCCCCAAGATGGGACCCTCTGGCTTTCAAACATCATCACCTCACCCTGACTTGGAATCCGAAGAACTAACTCACAAGGAGACGGCACACCATCCTGTGTGACTCTGAAGGGGTTTCCTCCCAGGGCTGCATCCTGCAGACTGTGGGGATGTGGGGATGGGGACAGGGAGGGACAGAGCACCTACTGGAGGGGTCAGCACGGGGCTGGCCATAAGCACACATGTTGTTCAGTTTGGTTCCAAGAAGATAAATGATCCCCAACCTTCAAGTCCCAAAACATCATCTGGATCGCATCCTCGCAGGGTTGCATCATGAGCTGTGCAGAGAGCCCAAGGAGAGCCTGCGGCCATGGCTGGGAGCCCTCCAGCTTGCACACCCTGGTGTGATCTGTTGCCGCCTGCTTCTCCCAGCACAGGGATGCCAACACTGGTCTGGAACATTCTCTGGACGCCCAGACCTGTTGATTGGGGCTCAGGAATGCCGCTGGGGGCAGGGGGACGTAAGTCAAGTCTTATCCTTTGCGTTCACTCTGTGCTGGACTTTACCAGAACTCAGTCCTGAAAGCGAGGGAAGCCCACTGCAGGCCTGGGAAGGGAGGCAGGACCACCCACGTCAGGGGCGAGGTTTCCAGAGCAGGCACAGGCCCCAGTTACCATCTTGCTAAACTGACTTTCTTCTTCTCCCTAAGTTTCTTTTGCCTGTTTGCTTCCATCTTGGTTGTAAGCCAAGCAGGCTGTGAACTGGGCTGGTTGAAGTGTGGCCCTGCACAGCCAGGTGTTAGCCGGTGGCCTCGGCGCCGAGGCCGTTGGTCAGGGTCGGGTGGCTTCTCCTGGGGCCGCTCCAGGGAGGACCGCAGTGCTTGGAGGGGAGGGAAGGCCTGGCCGCTGGCTCAGCAGGTGCATAGAGGGCTCGGGCCGCGCACGTGTGCATCGGGATCCTCTGTGCACCCACGCTCCAGCTCTCTGGAGCTTTCCCTTGGGACAGTGGCTGGTTCATGCTGGGTAAGTGTGAACCTACACCCAGAATAACCAAAGGTGCGGCCACCACGTCTGTCAGCAGCCCTCAGCGCCCTCCCGGCAGCCACCGTTCTAATGTTCACTCCAGAGAACAGAAAAATTTCTGTGTCCTGTGTGTGCACAAGTGACATCCCACCGGGGTGCGGTGGGCGAGGACGGTCCTCCTCCAGCTGGCCATCCGTCATCCAGCCGTGAAGACTGCCTGGCCCGGGGAGATGCCCCGCGACGCCACTGTGAGTGGAAAGTCGATGGCCGTCCCCAGGCCTCCCGGCGACCGCGAGATAGTTTTAGGAGCCTGTCAGGAAATCCTGTGGCCCCAGGCCCAGGGAGACTTTCTATTTCCAAGCCAGTTATTGATTTTGGTATGAAGAAAATAATTTGCTATTGTAGCTTAAGATGTCACGGGTCCAGAATCCACTCCGGCGTGTTTGGTAACGGATCGCAGTCGGGGTGCGCCTTTTCATTACCAGGGCAGCCCGGGCTACCGGGTGGAGGTGTTTACTACTTAAAGGTACTACCGTCTTTATGAGACATGGCACGCTAATCGAAAACACAAGTAAACTGAAAATTAAATTTAAAAGCCTATAATTTAGTATCTTCCTGGCCAGGAGTGATGGCTTTCATTTGTGCGCGGGTCGGAGCTGTTCAGGGTCAGTGTGACGGGGCCGTTTCCAGGCCTCTTCCGAGGGCTGATGGAGCTGATTAATCTCTTGGAACCCAGCTTTGTCTTCTCCAGCTCACTGAACAACTTCATTCCAGCTCATGAGTTCAAATAGGGGTCAGAACAATCCTCATTTCTGACAATCCCACGGAAAGGGAATTAATTTTATGAGTTAGTGCCACCGCGCTTACAACGAAGCTGGAAGGAGAGAAGTTAACATAGCAGCAGAGAGAAAAACTGTGTGCAAATGCTCTGCTTGATTAAAAGTAGGGGAAATATTTGCTTCATGAGGTAAGGGGACCAGAGACGAGACGGTTCAGAGAATCAGAAACGCACCAACCGGGCCTCTACCTTTGGTAAATAGCAGAAATGCTTTATCGAACTTTTGTTCTGAGGGTTTAACATGGAAAAAACTAAGAAAGGGGACAGATAAATAAAATAATAAATAATAAAATAAATAAAATAAAATAAAATAAAATAAAATAAAATAAAATAAAATAAAATAAGATAGAGTAACTGGAATAGGCAAGAAAATCACGTCAGATGTTAGTCAAATACTATCCTCACAGTCATGACTACAAAAAATCACTTTGATAAGCCCGTGTGACATGTACAGAGTGCCCTTCAGGTACAAGCATGCGTACCTTGTCCTCGCGCCTCAAGAAGACATGAACTCATGGTCACAGGTATGCAGGGGCCAGGTGAGAGGCTGCACTGAGTCCCCCAGATTGGACCCCAAGCCCCAATCCCTCTACATGTGATTGTATTTGAACATCCAATCTTTAAAGAGATGACTAAATTAAAAGGAGGTCCTGTGGGTGGAGGCTGATCCTGTAGGACTGATGCTCTTGTAAGAAGACATCAGGACGCTGACAGGAGGACACCCACGTGCGGATTTGAGGAGAAGGCGGTTGTCTGCACGCCTTGGGAGAGAGGCCTCGGGACACACCCACCCACTGGCGTTGGTCTTGGACTCCAGGATCTGGGACCAGGAGACAACGCACGTCCATCATTTGAAGCTGCCGGCCTATGGGATCTCGTGTGGCAGCCCCAGCAGGTGAACCTGCTCAGGTTCCCCATTACAACAAGACAGGCCTAATCCCTTTTCACAAAAGATCTATTTGCCACAAGAAATAGTAACGAAACTATGGATGCTTTGAACTCCCGTCTCAGAAACTCCCCTCTCCCCGGGCTCCTGCTTCCATCACGAGGTGCACACATATGGAGTACGTCTTTGTCTTGCTGCCCTAAAAGCCAGGTTGATGCGCTCCTTCGGAGTGTGGTCCTGAGCCTCACTTCCATTCCAAATGAGGACACTACACGTGCTGTTCATCCCTAGCCCTGTTGGACAGCCGTGCCACCAGTGACATGACACGGCTGAGTGGATGCCAGAGCCCCTCAGTCCCTGGGCTGCGGGGATTCAGCTCCTCGGGACAGGGGTGTGGGCCAGAGCCCCCTGTCCCCGGGTGGGGGGGTGGCGTGCACATGGTCAGCCCTCCTCCATCTCCCCTTCTCTTGATCCTAAAGGGTCCCCTTTCCATGAGGTGTGGAACTCGGGGCCTGGCAGACGTGGTTGGGATCGATGCGCAGAACTTTCCTCAAGAGAAGAAGGTGCTCACTGGACACTTCCCAACTCCACTAATGTCATTCCCTCCTGCCACCCAGTCCCTCGTGCACCTTCAGGGGGACGTTGGGTCCCATCATCCATCAAGCAGCTTCCACAGCCTCTGGCCCATCCCCTGACAGTTCGGCTTCTGTGTAGGGTAAACTGATTCTTCAGGACACATTTCTTCATCACCATCTGGGGTGTGGTTGGAGGGACCGAAACAACACAGTACAAAGGCTCTGAGACACTCCAAAGTAAAAAAAATACAAATATAAATATGTATATATAGTATATATAAATATATATAAATACAAATATAAATATATATCATTAATAATGATAACACTCATGCACACGCTCATGTACACATTCATGAACACACACTCACTTTCACAACATATATATCACATCTACACCTATAAGCAACAAACACCCAACACACACACATTCATGTTCCCCAATGACCCCCACAGGACACACATACAAATGTGCACAACACACATGCTCATGACCACACTGATACTCACAACATACATACTACACATACACTTACATACAACAAACACCCAACGCTCCCACACCACACACAGCACACACTCATATATACACCATGCACACCAAGGCACGCATGCACATGCACACAGAACCTAGAACCTACGCTTATATACAACCCCACATATGCACACATCGTGCACACATATGCACACACAACTTACATACACACACGCCACACACGGGGACAACCCAGAATAGCCCAGATACAAAACACCACAGAGCTGCTTTACTATGTGGCAACGGGGGCTGGGCTGGAGGCCACGTTTCCATAGGATGAGGGAAGACCTTCTCCAGAACCACTGCCCTAACAGCCATCAGGGGCGTGCTTCAAGTGCCTGACCCACACAGGGTGCTCCCGGCACAGAAGTCAGGTCTCCCCGCCTTGTCACCCATCACTGGCTGGTGCCGGGGACTCCTCAGGGAGACGCAGACAGGGCTGGTTCACTCTGCTGCCTGCACTCAAGAGATCAAGAAACTACAATTTCCTGAAAGATTCCCTGATTCATGCTTTCCACTCATCACCTTTGTCCTGTTGGTCTTAATTAGTGAGCTTTTCTCAAGCAGCCACATCTCTCCCTGCAGCCACTGACCCATGGGTGCTGGTGGTGTCAGCCAGAAGGGAAGGAAGCTACTGGGCTGGGTTCTCCATTTGCTCAGATCCACCTCAGGGGGCGGCAGGCAGGGCTGCACTGGTCCTGCCAACCTAGGTTTGCTGCTGCATCCTTCCGACTCTGGCTCCAGGTTCCTGCTGTTCCTGCCTTGGACACATGACCCTGCATCCCTGGCTGGCATCTGGGAGGCCAGGATCTGAGAGACTGAGATCTAGAAGGCTAGGATCTGGAAGGCTGGGATCAGGGAGCCTGGGATCTGGGAGGCCAGGATCTGGGAAGTGGGCAGGTAGGCAAGTCAGGAGGGAAGGGAAGGCTCTCTCAGGGAGCAGGACAGCAGGGCAGAAAGCAGGATGACGGAGGCAGGGACCAGCCACCTCCCTGGCCTTGGAGCAGGGTGTCCACTGCAGCATTTCTGCTGGGTCAGGAAAATCATGAGAAAAATATCAATAACAGCATCTTCATGAGTTTTTCAGAAAGCTAAGTATTGCCCAGAATCATCTCCTTCCTATAGGTTTTGGAGTTACAAGATGCTTTCTTTTTAAAAAAACTGTTGATAGTAACTGTCCTTTTAAAATAACATCTTTGCCTGATCAAACAAGAGGATGTCATTGCCTTATTAATTTTTAAAGATGTGATGCATCCTACAATCCAAAGGTTTCTGCTGTGGAGGTGGTCTTCAAAATATCTTTTTTTTTTTTTTTTAATTCATGATAGACATAGACATGGAGAGAGAGAGAGAGAGAGAGAGATAGGCAGAGACACAGCCAGAGGGAGAAGCAGGCTCCATGCCAGGAGCCCAATGCAGGACTCAATCCCTGGACCCCTTGCGCCCTGGGCCAAAGGCAGGCACCAAACCGCTGAGCCACCCAGGGATCCCCATCTTCAAAATATCTGATACTCAACAGAGAACCAGAGCGGTGGAGCCAGTGAGTGTCAGTGTTTGTGGATGTTTGGGGGTTGTTTTAATATGGGAGGAAGCCGTGTATGGAATCCATTGGAAGGGTGGGGCTGGTTAGGGGCCTGGAGGTAGGGAGATGGGGGATTGATGAAACCCTTCCCTCCAGAACAATCTCTTCAGTAAGTAAGCAGAAACACAGAAAAGATCCACCTTCCAACAATCTGCAATCAGGAGGAAAAGAAGTGAAAAACAAGGGTGTTTTTTTTTTTTTGACTTTTTAATTTTTTTCACCCCACTGGATCTCCTACCTCCCTATGTGAATACTTATAGGCCTGAGCCCCGGGCCATTCTGTCAGTGGGTGACAGTCACATTATTCTAGCCCTAGGCACATTTTATTTACATAATTGCTCTTTGGGCAAATTCCTCCACTTTTCTGCAGAAACCCTGACTCTTTTACTGACATCGTCCTCAAACTCCTACTTCTCTTCCATTGCTCACATCCCTGAAAAATAATTATCAGCTTTGATATATAAGAAATCATTACCCACTGATTTAGATAATGAAATAATATAAACTGCAGCAAGATTCTCTGTGATTCTTACACACTTCCTGCTGTCTCTAACACCATTTACAGAGTTTTTGATTTTCACTGCAAAGTTAAAAAAAAAAAAACTTTAAATTTGAAACACAGCACAGACATCAATGCTCAGAAGCAAAGAAGGCATTTTATCTTATTTTCTGTCTGGTACTGAAGCAAATTTAAAGAGAGAAAAATCTTCAAAGCCAGTCTGCAACACTGCATGTTTTAATGAGAATTAGACCGCTTTGTCCCAAAGCCCGTCCTGTTGGCCACTTTGGTCTGGGGACTTCTATTTCAATCAGCCAATCTGATTATCTTTGGAGAAACTGATCTCATTTACTCACGCATCTTTCTGCTGCCATTCTCTATAATCAGAATATATGTAAATAATAACCGAAAACTGGATTATCAGCAAGAGAATCAGGTACCATTCCATACCCTTGGCATTAGTTGATATTGTGTATTTGCTGGATTAACAGTGTTTCTTAACATTTTAACACTTTTTTTTCAAGTAGTAAAAGAAACTCAGGCTTATTATAAAAAGACAAATCATCCCGAAATGTAGAGGCAGGAAGGAAAAGAGATCCATTTAACTGTGAGGGTGGAACATTTCATCTTCCTCCACCCTCTTAGGTTCTGTGACTAGGGGCCTGTCAATTTAACTGACAAAACACAGATTAATAGGAAAAGTACAGTACAAATGTATTAATATTTTATGTTCATAGAAGTTCACAGAAATGTGAAATTTAAGGAAGTTGTTAGAATAAGGCTTATACACTATTTTAACAAACGATGGAGAGTCCAGACTTCAAGAGATGATCAGTTGTGGGCATGAGACCAAGACGTATATGGAGAACTAATGGGAGGTTAGGGTTTTTTTAGTGAGGTGTGTTTCTGCAGTTCCAGGAGTTGGCCTCGCTCTCCTTCCTGGTGTGGTATAGGAGGCCACCTAAAACTTGGTATGGTTAGGAGGCTAACTCAGGAAACGTATGCCCTGATTTTAGGCAGAAACAGAGAGGGAGGAAAATTCTTCTGTATTTGTTAATTCTCAATTATTTCCAGCTCAAAATAATTCTTGTGCCCAAATGGCATATTTTGAGGTGAAATATTGTTTTTCTTTTAAAGATGCATTTATTTTAGAGACAGACAGCTGGGGGAGGGGCCGAGGGAGAGAGAGAGAATCCTCAAGCAGACGCCCCACTGAGCATGGACCCTGAGATTGTGACCTAAACCAAAATTAAGAGCAGGATGATTAACCGGCTGAGCCACTCAGGCATCCCTAGGGTGAAATATTCTGATTTATTTTAGTCCCAAGTTGTCCCAATAGACAACATCTTCCAAAACTTACCTATTAAAAAAACAGTATTATTGCAGAGATTCCAATGTTCTAAGAATCGAAGCACTCTTATTTTTTATAAAGTGTGTATAAGTTAGTTGTTGCTGTACAACAAATTCAAAACATTATTGGCTTAAATAACAGGTGTTTACTCTTTCCCTCTGGGACAGCTGGACAGTTCTCCCTTCTGGAATACTTCCTTCCTGAAATGCTGCCTCACATCGACCCAGATGTGCTGGTCGGTGCTGTAAGTCCACGCTGTGACTGTCACTCTGGCGTGTTTAGACTGACAGCCTTCCCTTTGGTCCAAATCCATCCAATCCCCACTCCGGCATCTGTAACCCCCTCACATCCCTGTCGTCCTCTGTCATGAAAATCTTTGAGTGCTGATCCAGTCTGTAATCTGTATCCTCTTCTCCCTGATCTGCTGGAGAGGCTCACATGATGTGACCACCGTGGACCACACTGCGGTCTTCAGGCACCACCCTGGCCCCGTTTGATGCCTGCTATGCCCAGACTGGAGAAAACTCAGCAGTCACGAGTGCATTCTTTCAACTTCCCACTCCTTATCGAGATATTTATCTTCTTCCCTTCCTTTCTTCATCCCATTTGCCTGTGGAACCCTCTTGTTGCCCTGGATGCTGGATGCTCTTTCTACATGCCCCTCTTCTTGCTTGTCCGAGGGGAGGGTCTGCATGTGGGGGTGTGCTTCCTTACCTCCAACCTTCCACACCCATCACCTCAGGCAACAAACAAATGCAATTGTGCTTCATCTTCAAAGCAACAGTGAGATCAAATAAATTTCTCTTCTCCTCCACAGCAACTCTCTTTGTGTAGTAGTCAAATTTTGTAAGATAGCATATCCTTTGTTTTCATTTTCTTTCCTTTCTTTCATGTTTTAATTTAAAGAATAACACATATAAGCATTGGTGTAAAGTGTGTTGATCTTAAGTGTGTACTAAAAGAGGTGATGGATTGGCATCATTGCACATACCCTGTGACCACCCCCCAGATCAATAATAGGTAAAACACACTCAGTACCATTTGCCACTTCTTTGCCCAAAAGTAGCCTCTATTTGACTTTTACCTCAATAGATTAATTTTGCCTCTTATCAAACTCCCTATACACAGAACCATATGGCATACTTTTTTGTGTGTCTGGTTTTTGTTATTCAGCATAAGGTTTGTGGGAGTCATGCATGTAGTTGGATGAGCTGGCACTTTACTCATTTTTACTGTTGTATAGTGTTATATTCCGTGACCTCACAAGTTGTTTGCTTTTTATTTTTTTTACTATCTCACCTGTTTTTTAAAGTATTTTATTTATTTATTTATTTATTTATTTATTTATTTATGAAAGAGATAGAGAGAAAAGAAGCAGGGGGAGAGGCAGAGGCAGAAGGAGAAGCAGGCTTCCCACCAAACCCAGAGACCAATGTAGGGCTCAATCCCAGGACCCTAGAATCATGACCTGAGCCAAAGGCAGATGCTTAACCCACTGAGCCACCCAGGTGCCTCCCCCCGCATAAGTTTTATCCATTTTCTTGTTTTATCTCTTTGGTCATTATGAATACATTTTCTATAAACATTTTATACATATGTTTCATTCAAGCACAGATAGGTTAATTTCTCTTGGACTTGTACTTAGCAATGGAATTGCTGGGTCACAGTGTAGAAAGATATTTAACTACAACATGTATCACCAAACAGATCTAAAAGTGGTTGTGCAAACTTACACACTAAAACAAACAGAGGAGAATTTTCGTCATCTGCATCCTGCCTGTCTCTCTCAGTTTTCCATTATGTTAGATATGTGATGATATCAGATGACGGATTTCATTTGCATGTCCCTAATGATTAATGATGTCGAGTACACTTGCTTATTGGCATTTTATATCCTTTTTAGTGGAAGCCTCTTTAACCCTTTTTTTATATTTATTTTTTCTTATTCATTTTACAGAGCTCCTGTCTGTCCTGGATGCTCATTCTTTGTCAGAAGTATTTATTGCAAATATCTCCTCTCAGTCTGTGGCTTACGTATTTCCTTCTCTTAACATTAGCAGAAGTTCTTCACTTTCTTCCACACAGAAATGGCATTCTCACAGGACAATTATTTGAAAATATAATCCCTGTTGGATTATGGTACATTTTTTATTATTTGTGTTTTCTTTACTTTCTTTCAGCTATGGGTTGAAGTCGTGCATAGCTTCCCTCAGATTTACGCTTGTTTATCTGACATTCTCTGTTGCTATGACCAGGGCCAGCAAACTGAGGCCCACTGGCCAAGCTGAGCCACCCATCTGTTTTTGTGTGGTCCCTCAGCTAAGAATAGTTCTTATGTTCCCAAATATCATTAAAGAAAAAGAGAGAGAGAGACAGACAGACAGACAGAGAGAAAGAAATGACATACAACAGTGATTAAACATGGTCTGCAAACCCTGGATTATTTCCTACCTCCCTTTGCAAAATAAAAAGTTTGCTGACACTAGATATTTCATAAAAATTTGCTTTCTGATTGTTTATTTGTACATAAAATACTATTGATTTTTATATTGACTTTTAATTCAATGACCTTATTAATTTCATATCAGTTTTACTGGTTTGTAGATCCTTTTGGATTTTCTACAAACATAATCATGGCAACACTGAGTAATCTTTTTAATTTTTGCAAATTTCATTTACTTTTCTTGCCTTATTTGTTTGGATTTCTAGCAGACTGTGGAACAGACGTGGTGAGAACAGACGTTCTCAGGCTCTTCTCAACCTCAGGGAGCAAGTGTTCAATATTTCACCATTAAGTGCAGTGTTACCTACAGGTTCCTTTTAGATTGTTAATTATTATTATATTAAGGCATTTTCTAATTCTACTTTGCTGATGGTTTTTCTTATGAGCAGATATGGAATTCCATTAACCATAGGCTTTCAGGGAATCTAATCAATGATCAGGTGATTCCCTTTTTTATTCTTTTACCATGGTGAGTCACATGGGATAATTTCCAGGGTTTGAAGTCATCTTGTTCTGGACACATCATACACCAGACATCCTAATGGTTCTGCTCATTAGCATTGAGCTCAGCCTATTTGTTCCTAGATTTCTGAAAGACATCAGTTTGTATTTTCCTTGTCCATAACATGCCTGTCAAATTTCTATTTCAGGATTATGCAAGTTTCATAAAGTGAGTTTAGAATAACTTTCATCTTCTCTATTTTCTGAAAGGGTTTGGGTAAGATCAATCCTATCACTTCCTTAAATATCTGGGAGAATGTACCAGGGAAGTCTTTGTATCTGAGTATATTTTTAATTGTAGATTCAATATTGTTGACAGATATAAGGTTTATTTTTTTTAAGATTTTATTTATTTATTTATTCATGAGAGACAGAGAGAGAGAGAGACAGAGAGAGAGAGACAGAGACAGAGACACAGGCAGAGGGAGAAGCAGGTTGCATGCAAGGAGCCCAATATGGGACTCAATCCCAGGTCTCCAGCATCATGCCCTGGGTTGAAGGCAGTGCTAAACTGCCGAGCCACCTGGGCTGCCCCCCCACCCCGCCACACACACACACACACACACACACACACACACACCTTTTTAAAGATTTTATTAAGACTTATTCTTCTGTCAGTTCTAACATCATGTATTTTTCCAGGGGTGTATCAATTCTAAGAAATGTTCATTTTAAATAGATTGACAAAATTGTTTATTGCCTTTTTCATGTTTGTAGACTCTATAATGACATATTCTTTGCCTTTATGTTTAGTGCACCTCTGGCAAACAGCACATAGTTTAATTTTGTACTTTTGCCCAACTTGACAGTCTTTGCAATTTAAGTGGAATGTTTAACCCATTTACATTTAGCCTAATTACTTACATATTTGGATTTAAGTCAATCATCTACATATTTGTTTTCAGTTTGTTCCATTTATTTCTAATCTTTTATTCTTCTTTGTCTCTGTGACTTGTTTTGATTATGTATTTTTTATTAACTCTTTGGTTATGGAATTTCTTTTTGTAGCTATTCCAAAGATACTATATGCAACTTTGACCTATTATACTTTACTTTAAATAAAATAGTTTTACTATCATCTAAACTTTGGAAAAAATCTTATAAATTTATGTCCATTTACTCTCTCCTACATTTTATGTCATTTTTGTGATGTATTTTATGGGTACATATATATTACACACACTTCAAATTGTAGTTATTTGTTTTTGCTTTACATAGGCAACATTGTTTTATATGTTTACCGATGTATGGTTTTCAGGTGCTCTTTGGTCTTTCCTAAAGTTATGTGCTTCCATGTAGAACATTATTGTGTATCCTGAAGAATATTCTGGAATGATTATTATAGTGCAAGTTTGCTGGTAATAAATTTAAGGCTGGTAGATTTCCCTGTGGACTCTTTAAATATCTATTGTCTTCTATCTTTCATAATTTCTGTTCAAAAGTCATCTGTAAGTCTATTATTTGCTCCTTCATATGCAACGTCTCTTGTTTCTCTTGTCTTTGCTCCCTTTCAGATATTTTTTAATTTATTTTTTAAAGAACTTGACTGTGATATACTTAGGTATATGTCTATCTTGTTGAATTGCTTAGGTTTTATTGCTTTGAGTTCAGTGAGTTTCTAGAATCAGTGGGTTGATGTCTTCTTTTATAAACTTTGGAAAATGCTCAGTAATTATCTATTTCAGTACTTATTCTGCCTGTTATTTTTTCCTTTTTCTTCTGGACTCCACCTGTACTCATGAAATGGCTTCACCATAGTTTATATGTGTAATTCTATTCTCTCTTTGTCTCTCTTTCTCTCTCTCTCTCTTTCAGTTTGGATACATTCTACTAACCTGTCTTTAGATTCATTAATCCTTTCTTCTGTTTTATCCAGTCTTTTATAGGTGTTTCTTGGCAAGTGACAACACCCAAGTGACACACGAGTCTTATACATAAGGGAATCTGGGCATACAATATGGCAAAAATGAGATATTCACTAAACATAGAAAAAGATTCATATGCTAGGTGGCTGGAATAAATGACAGATATTCACTACATTAAATATATTATGTTTTGCTAAAGACTTTTCCAATATTCTTTGGTTTTAAATTGCATTTATTCTAGTTTTTTCCCTTGGTTTATTTATAACATAACTTTAATTTCTGTAAATGCCTTTCTTTTCCATATTAAATGTATTTCCAGAACTCTGAAAATGCATTATTCCTTTCTTCTATGATGGTATAGTCTCCCTTTTAAATGTTTATGTTTGTTTTTTGAGTTTATTTTTTGATAGCTGATATTGTCTGCAATATCTTTAATATTATGGTGAACCAGTCACCTGACAGTTTGGCAACCATTTTCATATTTTTTTATTCATTTACTTTTTTTGCTTATACTACTTTTCTTCTTTTATTTCCTAAATCTTTAGGCCAGGTCCCTTTTTAGTTCCTTTGTGATTATTATTCATTTTTCTGGTGCCAGACTTTTGTTAAGAAAAGCCTAGGGAGAAGCACATGGAAATTACTTGGAAAAACATTTACTTTTGAACAAGACTTAACAGGGGGTATCAAACACATTTTGAAATAACTGATAATTGTTTTATCTGAGGAATGCATACCATGTAATTTGCAGAAGTTCTCCATCCACGCTCTCCACAATGCCAGCAGTCCTTGCTGCCTCCTTGTCTGCCCTCACTCCTACCACCCACCCCAGAGTCAATTCCTCTGCAAAGGAGCCAAGCTGGAGATGATGGAAATGCTGGTCAGCATAATTTTCCCTTCAGCTTCTTCTCCCCTGACATTACTTGGTATTGAATTGGGTTTGCTCTTCTGTGGTCCAACCACGGCCCTAGATCTCATTGCACTTAAAAAACATCTTTGGCGTGGTTATTACATATGTATCATTTTTGAGGATTTGGCACAATTTTACAGGACTTGGCACATTGTCTTCCTGGTTTGTTTTTGTTAGTTGTGGAAATTCTTTTGTTTAATTGAAGATGGCATTTCTCTTTTTAAAAAATTATTTCTCCTTTATTTTTCTTCTTATGGGTTTTGATGAAGGCAAATAGTGTTTAGTCAGGAGGACCATACTTTAGGTTTTATTTGTGCTGCTTTCAACACCAATTCTTAACAACCTTCAATAGAAACCTACACCAACAAAGTTCAGAGACACAAACTCACTCTTCTTATTGCTTCTTGGGAGAGATTTCAAAACTACAAATTTTATTGTAACACTCACATGTATACTCACGCTGGCTCACACACACTCAAACTCACTTAAGCTCTCTCTCTCTCTCTCTCTCTCTCACACACACACACACACACACACACACACACTGTGGTGCAGAGGAGAAGGGATGGGCCATCAGAAGAACAGTGGTTCCTGCTTTGACCTGTGGTGAGTACCTCTGACAAGTTCAGCAGCACATCTGTGTGAGTGTCTCCACATCTGTAAGCTGCATGGTGTCCTTCCTAACCCAGCTGCTCCCAGAGATGGGAGAGTGGTGAGTGAGAACAGAGAGTATGGGAGATAAGCAGGCTTATGCAACAAGGTTGTTGCTGTTATTGGCCAAAGCCATAAAACAGTAGAGATGCTTAAAGAACTAGACCATTGAACCTCTCCTGCTTTGATTTCTTGCAAAATGCTTCTCCAAAACCAGTTCACATTCTCCTGATTCCAAAGCACTAAATCATGGCTTTAGTTTTCACTGGGCAGAGCCCAGCTAAGCAAGCACAACTGTCTTCTGACTTATCCCATTAACTCCATTTCAGACGATCGGTTCTTATAAAGCCAACATTGATCCAGACAAGCAACCATATGAGGGGCTGAATGCCTGGAGAAAAGGCTTCCCACTCATACCTTAATGGAGTCTTTCTCTGGAGAAGGCTGGCTCTCTGCTCATGTGGAGGTCACCATGGGCATACTGCACTTGAGCTTTCTTGGCTGCTTTTCTTACCTTCCTGATAATTGACTTGTATTTAAATTGTTTTGGTGAAAGGACCAGACCACAGGTACCATAGTCCTGGGAAAGACACCTCCCTGCAACAAAGTGACTCATAGCCAACAATAGGATGTCATGTCAGCACTCAGGGAGATAAGGAGGCCTTGGTGATGTGGCTTCTGCTCAACTTTTCCAGGCTCTGTAACTGTGGGCAGGAAATGATAATAAAATAGAATTACCATTTCTGGAACAAGTGTTCTCAACTTCTCTGGTCTTCCTATAGGCACACGTTCAATCTGTCAAAGAAATTAGATTTTCCTACACTATAAATAAAATCAACTTTTTGCCAAAAAGAACATTTGTATATCTAATGACACTGAGTTTTTGTATTTATAATTTACAGCAAGTTTTAAAGACAAAAATGTAGTAATGCTTTATAGAATCTATTTCATTGCTACAGGTTAAAATACAAACAAAAATAATAAATTAGCTACTACTTAGAATTAATGTGTTGAGTGGATTTTTATGCTGATAGAAGTATATTTAATGAACACAAAGATAATATACATAAAAAGTACAGTGATATTAACTGTAAAAGTGGCTTATTGCTCTGAATAAAAACATACAAAATGAAGAATTCCATCAACTATTTAAATTATCATAATACTATTGACCATCTTGTTGCTATAGCAATAAAATACAAAATAAGCAATTTCATCATTAGGAAAATCTTATGTTGTTTTTTTTTTCTGAAAATAAAGAATACAAAAAACTGTATCATGCATTCCATGTGGCTCCTTAGTGTCAGCACTGTCAACTCCCTGATGTCGTTTTGCTCTAAGCCATTGCACTCGGTCAGGTGTTGGTGAGGGCATAGACAGATGTTCTTCTGGCTGAGGTTCCTTTCCAGATGTCCTCCCAAAGAGGGGAACAGAAGAGACTATGTGGAAATGAAGTATCACAATTTACACCTGCAGGATTTGGCTGTAGCCAGTAGGAGAAGCAACATGTTAGCAGGGTCCAGAAGCAGCATCCAGATTCAAGGGAATCCTTTTATGTGCAACCGGATTCTTTCCTTTCTCCTTCTGTGGTAGGAAGTGCTTATACACTTCTTCCCAGAGCTTCCTCCAGGGTGGAATTAATTAGATCATGTTCAACCCCACTCCCACTGTTTGCTATAATTACATGCAGGTTTTCACAGGGTGATACTAGCACCATTGGGGAAAGTGTGTGGAGTTTTGAGCCAGAGCTCTAGTGCTTGGGTTTAAATCCCAGCTCCAGTTGGCCAACACAGGTGAGTACTAGCCACTGCTCATGTGTGTGTGGGTCATAATAACAATATCATTCCCATCGGACTTATCTTAAGCAAATTGGTCCCTGAAGTATATAGGAAGTGCTCAGATTATTATCAGTGATTATTTCCAAAATGTTAGCATAAAACTTTCACCTGCAAGGCAGCAGTACACTGAGGTGAGCTTTTGCATTTGAAGATGCACAAGAATGACTTCTAAGAAGGGAGTAAATGGCTGAGGATGAAAATTCTCTTACCACTTTTGCGTATATGAGGGTGAAGCCCTCAGCTTTCCTGAAGCTGTGCTTCTGGAACAGGTGACCATAACCACTCAAGGAGTGAGGAGGGCCTCACATAGTCTCTTTCTCTCTTGTACTACATGCCAGTGGTAGGGTGATTGTGCTCTGCTCCACATCCCTCCTTCCTTCTGGGGTTCAGGCTGAAGACCATGGCAGTCCCTGCCATCCTTGAGGTAGAAGGAAAAAACACTTTGCATTTGGGTGAAAGCAGCTGCCCAGAAATGGCAGGTGTCCTTCCCACTGGCATTTCATTGGCCAAAGTGATTCATACACCCACACCTGCTATTGGGGGGCAGGGACACACAACTGTCTTCACAGGAGTGGGCAGCAAGTGATTGAGCACAGCACAGCCTAGCAGACCAGTGTCCTGGGGGAAGGCTCTAGAGCCAACTGATTCTCCCTCATTCTCTGTGGCACCACCATGGGTACCAAGGGCCTACGCTAGAGGTCTCCACTGGAGCTACCATGCAGGCAATGTGGGCTGCTGGTACACACTGACAACTGTGCCTGGTTGGAACATAGGATAATGTGTTGAACATATGGGGTCCAGAGCACAAAAGGCACTTTTTAAACTTTAAGCACACCTCCATGTGTTGCTAACAATAACTGCAACCAGCACCTCTGAATATGTATGGTAGGAATAGAAATTTTGTTCCTATCATTTACAAGTACCTAATATCAACATTAGCCAGCTAATCTCCAATAATAACCCATATCCACTATCAAAAGCCTATGGTTTGGAGAAAGTCCCATTCCTAATGCCAATAAGTGACCAAGGACCATCCTGCCTTGAGTTGAGGTTGTGAACACAGAACCATCAGTAACACAAGCTGCAGAGCCTGAAAGGTGGCATCACTCTTGGGAAGAGAGAGACACAGGACTGAGTACCAAGGTGAGCAAGAATCACCCAGAAATGGACATAGGTAAAAGATACACTTGCCCCTTCTCATGGCAACAAGCCCAAGCTAATTTGGACTGTGCTGGTGTTGCCACTGTGAAGAAGTCCCCCTGATTAGAGATACTCAGCTGACATCTGACAAAAAGAGAGATCTGATTTCCAGGCTGGTCTAGTGAGTCATTCCTGCTGACTTAGCCTACAAGTGGAGAGCCCACGGAAGTCATGCAGGCTGTGTCTGCTGAGCCTGGGTGAATCCTGGAGGTTTACTTAGCACCCACCTCAGCTCGAAGTGCAGTGAAGGAGACAGGTCTGCAAACAGAGCCTGCAAAATCCTGTAAAGACCCCTCCAGAAGCTGACTTGGAAGTAGTTAGCTCCCTCCACCTCTGCAGGAGTAAGAGCTTCTCCTGGCACTGAATGAGCATTTATACACCCTTATTTATATGCTCTGCAGTGGCTTGTCTGTTAAACGGATCTCATAAAACCTGTCACTGGTCCTTCAGTAATCCTATCCAACTATTGTTGAGTTTGATTTCATATTTGTTTATCTCACTTCTACAGATTGATCCTGAATGGCTTGTCTGTACTTTTATTTGCACCTAAACAGAAATAATAATAATGATCATGCCACCTGTATGAGCATTGCCACCACTGATCTCATCTAACTTCTACCCTGGAGAACAGAGTGTGGACAACGCACCTTGCTGCACCTAGCTGGCATGACAGGGACCCAGGCTCCGAGCCCATCTTGCTGAATCCGGACACCAGGAGCTGCATTATCCCATGCAATCCCTCCTGTGCCACAGGCACTTGATGGATGAGCAGCAGACCCTCACGGCAACTACCATTTGCACGCCAGCTGCGTAGCCTCCAGTTTACTTATTAGTTTCATAGAATTCACTTCTTCCTCTGCTTGGAGGAGAACTCATTTATTTTATGATGCATGGTTTTGAATCACTTCCGTAAACGATGGGGAGAGGTCATGAGGCCACCAAGTCCTGCCTCACGTAGTGGCATGCTGCTCATTGAGAAAGCCTCTGAGGGAGTGTGCTGCCTGGGTGTGGGGTTTCCTCAGTGCAGCCCTTGTGCTTCATTGCAAAAGAAACCTGAAATTAAACACAAAAGTGTATGTTTAATTACATTTTTAAAAGAAAACTTAATTGTTACCCAATTGTCCCTTCCTAATGACTTTCTGAAAGACGATTAAAAATATATATTCCCATGAATAAAAAAGAACCTATCATTTTAGCACATTACAGTTCATGTGTTCAAGAATAATTGAATCTCTGTCAATTATGATTCCAGTAAATTATAGGAAAGATCTGTTCTTAGCCATGCGAATGGGAACTTGAAGCTGGCATGGTCTGACACTGCACACTTACTTTAATAAATTGATGACCTTATAATGGGCTCTTCCCAAAGCATTTTTCCCACTCAATTCATCACTTGGGTTGACCCACTTTCTGCGCACTTGACTTAAGGATAGCCTGGAAATATGAATAGAGAGTACAACCGCGTTCCTGTCCCTCTGCCGCCAGCCCCCCCGCCCACCCCAGCGCATGCATCCCCACCTGACAGCATCTTCTTGGAGCATCCTGTGGTTCTGCTTGTAGAGATTTATCTCAAGAGTCCTCCTCCACTCCCAAATCTTGCATGGCTCCCACATTTTCTAGTAACTGAACAGCCGTCCATGTCACATGTAGGTCTGTTGCTCAAGTCCACCACTGTCTGTGGTGAGTCTCTCTTCTCAACACCATCTGCTAAGCAACAAATTCACTCTCTAGTGGTTTGAGGACCACCTTTATCGTATTTCCAGTCCTCCGAGACACAGATCTCTGCCCTGTTCCATTTTTCCATTTGCCTGGTTTTATGTCAATACCGACATGTTTATTACTGTGACCATGTATTTCTTAATATCTGGAAGGGCCAGCCTGCTGCCTTCTGTTTTATAAGGTTAATGTAGATCTTCATGAAATTGTGTTCTTCCACTAAATTTTTTTGGGTTTTTTTTTTTGGATTTTTTTGTGTTTATTATTTTTTTTATTGTTTCTTCCACTAAAATTTAAATTTACTGTATATCAAACTAGACTGTTGATTGGGATTTCATTAATGATAGAGATAAGTTTGAGAGAATTGGCATCTTTAGAGCTGCCCAGCTAAGAGCATGAAAATCTCTCCAATTCACTCAGATCATATTCTACGTCCTCTGTTAGGATTTTAAAGGCTTCTTTATAGAGGCATTGTGTGTTCCTGGTAAAATTAACTGGAGAACCTTTGTAGTATCTGGGACTGTCATGAACAATTTGTACTTTTGAATGGCCATTGCTGGTTCAATGACGCGCTGCTGAATTCTGTATGTGGAAAACTTCCTGAGCTCTTACTAGTTCTAATAGTTCACCTAATAAACCTATAATTTTCCTGAGGCATGATGCCAATAATGACAGGTCTAGCTTTTCTTGTGCTGACACCAGAATGCAGGCAGTTGTGGCCAGTGGCCACAACACTCAGCAGCACCCCAGGCTGGGAGGACCCCCTGCCACCCTGGTCACCTGATCTTCAAAGCATGCCGTGACCTTCAGCAGCAGGACTCTGGGGTTCAGGACATCCTGTGGACCATGCGATGGTCCGTCTAGCCACCCCTCAGGTGCAGGAAGGTTCCCATGGTGCCCCAGTCTCTGTCCCCGTGGCCACGGGCCCCCCCACCTCTGTAATGCTGCACTTGGGATTCGGCCTCCCAAGAGGAGACCCAGTGGGTACTTAGTGTCTCCTCCCATGTGCCTCTGGGCCATGTTCGGGTCACAGGGGCACCTGGAGCGGGTATGACCCAAGCTTCTTCCTCAAGGGTCACGGGGACTTGGGGGTGGGGACAGTACCCACACCCACACAAGCATCTAGTGGGCTCACAAGTGCTACTGAGCCCTTGTGGCTCCCCAGGCCCCCCAGTCCTCAGGGCTCCCGACTCCCAGACAAGGTGAGGCCCCATGTGGGCCCAGAAGACGGCAAACCTGCTTCTTAGGCTCAGCTGCCCCCTACCTGGCCCGGCCCAGAAGCAGCAGGAGCTGTCTGGTGGGCAGGTTTCTTTTCTTTTTTTTTTTTTTTTTTTATAATAAATTTATTTTTTATTGGTGTCCAATTTGCCAACATACAGAATAACACCCAGTGCTCATCCCATCAAGTGTCCCCCTCAGTGCCCGTCACCCATTCACCCCCACCCCCCGTCCTCCTCCCCTTCCACCACCCCTAGTTCGTTTCTCAGAGTTAGGAGTCTTTATGTTCTGTCTCCCTTTCTGATATTTCCCACACATTTCTTCTCCCTTTCCTTATATTCCCTTTCATTATTATTTATATTCCCCAAATGAATGAGAACATACACTGTTTGTCCTTCTCCGATTGACTTACTTCACTCAGCATAATACCCTCCAGTTCCATCCACGTTGAAGCAAATGGTGGGTATTTGTCGTTTCTAATGGCTGAGGAATATTCCATTGTATACATAGACCACATCTTCTTTATACATTCATCTTTCGATGGACACCAAGGCACCTTCCACAGTTTGGCTATTGTGGACATTGCTGCTGGAAACATCGGGGTGCAGGTGTCCCCGGCGTTTCCCTGCATCTGAATCTTTGGGGTAAATCCCCAGCAGTGCAATTGCTGGGTCGTAGGGCAGGTCTATTTTTAACTCTTTGAGGAACCTCCACACAGTTTTCCAGAGTGGCTGTACCAATTCACATTCGGTGGGCAGGTTTCTAAGGGCGGAGCACCTGCCGGCTGCGAATCCACTCTTCCCTGGGCAGCACAGAGAAGCCTTCTGCTCCTGTAGCTCTCAAAATAAAGAGCAGCATTTTTTATGGGTTTTTAACACCACATGCCCTTCTCCCAAGCCTGGTAGGCAAGTCACGTCGTGATGTGGCCACTCACGTTGGAAGCTCCAAGTGGCACCACTTCTGTTTGTAAGCACACATGGGCAGCGTGGGCGTGGGTGTCACTTCCTCGAGCCTCCAGGCTCTGCCGTCACAGACACAGCCACCAGGACCCGCCTGCCAATGCCACATGGACACACATTATTCACAGGCATTTTGTTCAGAATCTGATGTTCCAGACAATTTTCAGTTTTGCGCATCATCAGAGTGCGGTGCTGGTGCCAGGGGGCGGGCATCTTCTGCAGCATAGGGAGAAGCCCGGGCTGCTGGCAGTGGAGCGGGGTGCGCAGCCCCCTGGGCCGGGCCGACACGGGCCGGGAAGTCAGTGGCCCACGAGGGGCAGGTCCTCCAGGGGCTGTCACACGGCATGGCCTTTCCCGCTGGACACAGCACGGACGGAGCATGGGGCTGCCATTCACCGCAGTGGTGACAGGGGCCTGGGGGCTACCGTGGTTGGGGACAATCTGTGAGTCCGCATGCTCAGGATCACCTGTGCTTACAGACCTATTCATGCCACTTGCCCTGTTGGGAAAGAAGTGTCCTGGTCTCAGATTCTCCTAAAAAAGGATTGCTGCTCCCCTTACCAGTGAAGAAGCAGCTCTCCACCTTGGCTGATTGATGTACCCAATTAGATCCAAAATTTCCAGTTTCCACTCAGTTTTATAAGCCACAGTTCCCCAAGAGAACTCTCCCCGAGCCCATCACACACAGAGGAGGTGACTTTCAGCCAATAGGAAAGACAATGCACGCCTTCACCAAGGGCACGTGCCCTTTCTGTGGTGATGCCCATAAGGCATGTACCGTCTCGATCCCCGGAACTACGGGGCATGACCCTGCCCTGCAGGTACCAAGACTCCGCCCCTTTCTTCTGCACTTGGGCTTCCTCTTTCCAGGCGGTTGCTGGGAACTCAGTGGCTCCCTCTGTGGAGTAGGATGTGCCCTGGTCAGGGATGTCCTTCCTGAGGTGACATAGCCAAGCAGCAGAATCGGCTGGAGAAAATGTCAAGGCTAATTCCCAGGTCACATACTTGGAAGTCCCGTGCCTGTTTTTATGGGGATTATTTAAACAAAGCCAAAAAACAAGCTCTGGATGGTGACGTATGCATATGGCACAAAACTCACAAGGCTGAAAGGGGTGGAAGGGAAACCCTCGCCTGGCAGGTGACCCCTAGCGCCCAGCCCGTCCAGTGGGGGCAGCCCTGGCTCTCCACCAGTGGGCTTGCATCCACGTCCCAGCCGGGGCTTGGGGGTGGAGGGGCCCCGGCCAGCGCCCGAGTGTCAGGTACACACTGCTAGCTCCTCCCTGGTATCACACTGGATCCTGACCATCCAAGGAATGGGGAGCCTTCTCCTGCTGACCGGACAGTGACAGAATGTCCCCCCACCCCCGCTGTGTCCTCCCCTGTGAAGGTGGAGACCGACCTTCGCTGCCACGAGGCTCCAGTTACAGCATCGACTCAGAGCAGGCTGAGATGGAGACAGCGGGGTAGGGGCAGCTCGGTGACCTCTGGGGACAGCAGGGGCTGGTCCCCCCGCAGGTGTCTGTCCTTTAGGGGAGGGGACTGTGGCTGGGCTGGGGGACTTCCAACGGTCTACCTGGCCCACAGACACCCCAGACATCTCGCTGTCCACCTGCGAGCACTGACCATGAGGACAGGAGGCGGGAGCTCATTTTGGACACTGATAGGCCGACACATGCACTACGTCCTCCTGGGCAGGTCCGGGCAGGAGAAGGCAGGGGAGGGCAGGGGAGGGCAGGACAGGGTGGGGCTGGGCAAGGCTGGAGACGACAGGGCAGAGGAGGGCAGGGCAAGGCAGGGGAGGGTAGGGGACAACAGGGCAGGGGAGAGCAGGGCCGGGCAGAGCAGGGCAAGGCAGGGGAGGGGAAGGCAGTAGAAAATGTCAAAGGCTAATCCCTAGGGTGGGGCAGGGGAGGGCATAAAGGGTGGGGCTGGGTAGGACCTGGGATGACAGGGCAGGGGAGGGCAAGGCAGGGCAGGGCAGTGCAGGGCAGGGTGGGGCTGGGGAGGGCAGGGCAGACTGGGAGGCAGGACAGACTCAGGATCCACAGCTCGCAGGCTAATACCGGTGCTGCCCGTGGGAGCCGCATGCACCAGGCTCTCCCTGCCTCAGTGTTCTCAAATGAAACAGAGGCAGCTCCTGCCTGCTCCGGGAGCTGTCAGGAGGACAAAGCTAGAACCCCACCAGGTACCCCGCGGATACCATGAGGTGTCTCTTTACCCTCAGCTCTGCCCGGGACACCAGGAGCTGCTCTGGCGCTGAGGACACACGGCAAACAGGGCAGATGGAGCCCTGGCCTTGGGGCCTGCCCTCCTGGGCTGGGAGGGAGCAGCAAACAGGTCCCTGACAGATGGCCGAGGTCCCAGGAGGAGGAATGGGGACGGGGATGCTCCTGCAGGGACCCCACGGGCCCAGGCCTGCAGGGAGAGGGAGGCGTCCCCCAGGGGGGAGCCAGAGGGTGACCCCAGGCTGCAAAGCTGGAGTGGCCAATGGATTTTCATGGCCCCGAGAGCATGGGAGATGTTTCTTGGACAGGTCGTGGTGGGCCGGGGCCAGAGGGCACCTGGTGGGGTCGGTGTTCTACTCTGAGTGTCCCCAGAAGCCTTCCTACAGCGTTGAGCCAGGAGTCACTGTGTCCAGGTAAGCCTGTAAACATTTGTCTTGCACAATTTTCCATTCCACCCTTGACATGGGGCTGTAGCAGCTGGAACTCACCTGCTTGACAAGGACCAGCTAGAATGCGGCCTGTCGCAGGTCTGGTGGTGCAGCCGCAGAGCAAGGAGTGCCATGGCCTCTCGCACTGAGTGCCGAGCGGGCACGAAAGCCGAGGCCAGCGCCCACGGGCCGGATCCCTGTCTCCAGGTGTGCCTGTGTGCCCCTCCTGCCGTGATGCCCTGTACCTACAAACCTGGAGTTGGCCCCAGCGGGTGTGCCCTCGGCTCCAGGCAGGGAGAAGCAGAGGAGGGAAAGGCGCCCCACGCCTCCTAGACAGACATACGTCCCAATAGATAATGGAAGGGTGGAAAATGTGTATTTCCGCCAATCATAGGAAAATCTAATCCCCACAGCCTCGGGGAGTTTAAACATCACGTGAGTCAATTCGAAAGCCTACTAACCGCTGCAGGAGTGATTTCCCTTAATGGATGAGGCTGATTCGTGTTTCCTTTCCCCTAGAGACGTCTTCACAACGTCCCGGGGAACATTCCAAGACCTCGAGGCTCGCGTGGCCCCGTGAAGCCCTCGGCAGCCGCTCAGAGCTGCCCCGCGACCTCGCACAGCCCCCCGGAGCCGCCCGCCTCCTGCTGTGGACAGTCACCGAAACCGCAGAGCTCTTACTGATGTCTACACTCTAGGAAACATTAATTCATGATTTTCTTAATATCTTATTGATCTCTCCACCTCCAAAGGCCAGAGGTTAAGAAACTCCATAAAAACGTCCCAGCAATTTATTGCCGTCCCTCGAAGACACTGCAGTAGGCTCCCAGCTATTTGCTCTCCCCATTGTCTTTTCACATAAGGTTGCAGTTCAAAATGACAAATTTACCTTTTCTATGAACTTTATATGAACTTGTTTTTAAATTTAATATCTAGAGAAATACCCAAGCGCCGATCTTGAAGGGCTGTAGTTTCAGACTCTCCACAAAGCCATAGTCGTGGGGACAGTTGGCCACCTGCACACGGGAGCTGGGTCGGGCAACCGTCCACACCAGGAGCATTTGGCACCGCGAGGCTCACCAACCCTAATTGTGCTCTCCCTTAACAAGAGGATGACAAACCATGATCCATATTCTTATTATGCCTTTAGTTTGTGTTTAGGAGATGGGGACGGAAAGAGAGCAAGACTTGAGGTCACTGAAGGGCGCCCCGCCAGGATGCAGACCTGGGGCTCACTGGTTGCTCACTCACCTGCCACATTTGCCTATTAAACTGTGTGCCACAGTCCACGCTCCACGGGGAGGCAGCTATCTCCAAAAAAGCTGAGTGTGGGATCCACTTGCAGCCTCCCACCTGAAGGGAATTGGTCAAAAAGTTGGGAGCAGAAAATCATGAGCCAGAAGATTAAAAATGGAAACCAGTTTGTAATTTCAGGGAAAACATTTGTTACTGTAAATGCTATAATGAACAGGTGAAAAACTAAATGTCTTTTTAATTACATTATTTAGCTCGAATAGGCACAGACTTGAGGGTTTTAATTAACCTGACTCAGAAAGTAAATAATTTCACATTACAATTCTGCTCCAGCCTCTCCCGTGGAGAACCAGCCAAGGTGCGTGATGGAGTTCCAGCGTTTCCGACGGCAGAGCCCACGGGACCCCACCGGGAAATAAGCAGTTCATAGTAGGTGAGGGATGAGTGCTGGTCAGAGGGAACTTTTTTTGTTTTTGTTTTCTTTCTTAATCTTCAGCTCAGGCTTTAACTGAGCAAATCCTGGGGAAGCTTGGAGAAAAGAAAATTTACTGTCTAAAAATAGTGTGCTCCTAAAAACTCAATATTTGAACTAGAATCTCTTGTTCCTTGTTTTAAGTAGAGGCTTGGGCAGATTGTTTTTGTCCTCAAGTTCCAATTCAGATCTATCCACTAAAGCATATGTAGACAAGCTTGCTCTCATTTGAAATCTAGTATTTTAAGACAAACTTTTACGTAGCTAAATGAGTGCTATGCACAACGCATTTCCTTCACGCTCAGTGGTGTCAGTCCTGTGCAAACCCATGAAGACGTAGTGGAAGTTCTACTGCAGGTGGCTGAGCTCGGCCTAAGTGGACATCTGGGTGGTTTGCGTTGCTTACTTAATCTTTCTTTTGGGGAAAAATTTCCTGTACTGGGCATTTTCTGGCTTATGTATTTGCTAAGTGTAGTCTTGCTAGAAAGAGGAGTCAAAAGGCATCACAGTCTGAAATATGGTGCTCTTTAGGGTTTTAGTAAACACACCAGAGATTCTAAATATAAGCTACATGAATTATTTAAGTTTTGGTGAATAATTGTGTCTTTTTTCCACCTTATTTGAAATAGCATTGACATTTTGAATTAGGTGGTAACAAATAATGTTTTCTTTTTTAAAAAATGTCCGACAGGGACCGAATAGTCCTGGTTCTCATCAGTTTATAAAGGGTCCCCACTGTCTGCTGCCACACCTGTGTCAGCCGTGCAGCTCCGTGGTGAGCTGCAAGGTGTGGAGACCACCGGACACCCCGACTCCCAGCTGTCCCACAGCTGACTGGAGATGGTTTGGGAACACAGACACGAGGGCGCGTGGCCGTGTTTCCTTGGCGGTGCTGCCCTGCTCTGGTCTCGGAGGTTTCAGAAACTCCTGTGAAGTGGGTCAAGCCTTGTCTCCTCTTTGAGGAAATGATTATCCCCCACCCCAGGAGGCCTGGCCAGCACCAAGTGGCCTGTGCAGGGATCAGCACTGCCATCAGCACTGGGTGGTCTCACCTGGAATGCCTGTCCAGGGAGAGCATGGTGGAGCTAGGCCTCCCGGAGCCTGCTGTCTCCTCCCAGCCCAGGGACAGACAGATGCTGGGGGCTGGAGACATGGTCCCACCACACAGGGTGGAGCCCCCTACGGAGGCTCCAGATAGACTCTGAACTCTCCCGGGTGCTTCACATCTCTGCAGAGCTTTCTGGTTTTGAACCTGTGATACAGTATTTCCAGACAAATGAGCTTTATCAGCCCGAATGTGCAGGTAGGGTGACAAAGGCCAGGGCAGATGACAAACCACAACAGGTACCAGACCGAGAACAACAGGATTCAGACCCAGATCACAGCCTCGCTCTGCAGTTATTCTGGCTGTATGCTCAGAGCTGCTAGTTCAGCAATCTCCAAACTCGCTCACCTGCAGTAGACGTGAACGACTCCAGTAATAAACGTGGACCACTTGGGGAATCACTTCAGCAAGACTCAGATCTGCAGATTATGAAAACAGTTAATGGGGGGATCCCTGGGTGGCTCAGCGGTTTAGCGCCTGCCTTTGGCTCAGGGCGCGGTCCTGGAGTCCCGGGATTGAGTTCCGCGTCGGGCTCCCAGCATGGAGCCTGCTTCTCCCTCCTCCTGTGTCTCTGCTTCTTTCTCTCTCTCTATGTCTATCATAAATAAATACATAAATAAATCTTTAAAAAAAAGAAAACAGTTAATGGGACACAATAATTTGAAATACTGATGAAGTGTATGTGGTGAGAATCTAAGAATTAACCTTTTTACTAAAAATGTGCTAAGTGTTGTTATATAATAATTTAAAAGTATAAGGAAGTCAGAAAAATCTAAAAACAAGTGCACATTAAATGCTGCTCATAAATGATTATATACTTGCAGCTCTAAAATTAGACTATTATATTCTGGGACCTGTGATAAAATATTCTGTTCATTTAGATTTTTAAAAATGTTTAGAAACACAAATTTATGGAAAATTCATTTAATAATTTCAATACTTGCTGCACATTTCAGGGGGACCGGGCTCCACTGACTCATTTATGACCAACATCAACAAAAGCCTATCCTGTCTGTACGTCTGTCTCCTCTTCGCCTCTCCTTTCCCTTCTCTGTCTTTCCGTGCTTTTGTCTCTACAGCAGGTTGAATGGTGTTCCTCCAAAATTCAAACCCACCTGGGAACTTGAGATGTGACCTTGTTTGCAAGGAAGGTCTTTGCCGAAATAATTAAGATGAGGTCTTCTGTCTCTAGGAAGGCCTTCTGTGCACTGGCGGGTACCCCTGAGAGCAGAGGAGAGGCACAGACACACAGAGGGGAGATTGAAGGGATTCAGCCATGAGCCCGGGGACAACCGAAGCCACCAGAAACCAGAAGACGCAAAGAGGGAGGCACCCTAGAGCCCTCGCAAGGAGTACAGCCCTGTTCCAGCTTTACTTTGTACTTCTGGCCTCTAGAATGATGAGAAAAAACTTCTGTTTCAAGCCGCCTGGCGTGTGCTGACTTACTACATAGCCCTGGGCCACCAACCCCCACCCTCTGCACTGTCCACACTGCCAGGTGTTAGCATCTGTAGTTCTGTGTTACAGCAGATCTCCTTCCATCATTCATCCACTGTGTATGCATGTATGTGCATGTGTCTATGTGTGTGTGTGCATATGTATGTGTGCATGAGTGTACATGTGTGTATGCATAGATATGTGCATGTGTGTATGCATCTATGTGTATATGTGTGTCTATGTGTGTATATGCATGTGTGCATGTGTATGCATCTATGTGTGCATGTGTCTGCATGTGTCTATATGTGTGCATGTGTGTAGGTACATGTATCTATGTGTGTATGTGTCTATGTGTGTGCATATGTATGTGTGTATGCATCTATGTGTGCATGTGCCTATGTGTGTGCATATGTGTGCATGTGTCTACGTGTCTGACACACAGACACATATGCACACGTATGTGTGTCTATGTGTGTATGTGTATGTTTATTTTTATGTTTATTTTTTAATCACTTCTGTAGAAAGGAAGATTATCTTTCCAATCTATCCCCCAAGCATCACCTTCTGGGCACAGGGGTCTCACATGGTGTTTTTGCTTCTCCTCCCCTAGATGAAATTTGCCAACAGTTGGAAAACTAACAAGCTTAAAATGGTGTTGGGACTTGGAAAAATTTATTGGAAATTGTGAAACAAAATCACAGCTCTGCATCATCAAAGAAATTTTATTTTCAAAGCTAATATAACAGCCTCCTTGGAAAACAGTTTGGTTGTTTCTTACAAAAATAAAGATACTCTTAGCATATGATTCAACAATCATTCCTTGACATTCACTCAAAGAGGCTGAAAACTTGTACGGATAGACAAATCTGCTCATGGACATTTATAACAACTTTATGCATAATTGTTAAAGCTTGGAGCAACCAAGCTGCCCTTCAGTAGATGAGTGGATGAGCTGGGGTTCTCTCATGTGATGGAATGTTATTCAGGGATAGGATAAAAAGGAATGAGCTACGAAGCCATAAAAAGACCTGGAGGAATCGGAAGTGCATATTCCTGGTTGCAAGGCTATCATACACTGCATGATTCCAACTCCGTGACATTCTGGAAAAAGCAAAACTATGGAGGCCATAGAAAGATCAGGGGTGGTTGGGGTTCAAGGAGGAAAGATTAGTTGGCAGATCATAAAAGGTTTTCAGGGCAGTGAAATACTCTGATGCTATAGTGGTGGATTCACGTCATTACGAATGTGCCCAAATCCATACACCACCAAGATTAAATCCTCGAGTAAACTATGGACTTTAGGTGATGATGACATGTCTGTGCAGCCTCATCAACTATAACAAATGTACCCCTTTGGAGGAGGTGTGTTGATGGGGGGGAGTGGCTGTGCATGGGGGTGGGGCAGGGTATTATAAGAAATATCCATACCTTCTGCTCAATTTTCTGGGAATGTAAAAGTCTTCTTTAAAAAATAATTCTTTAAAAGCCTCAAATGTATTAGAATTGTAATTTTCATGAAAATAATCTATGATTTCAAAGCATTTTATAATGTACATATAGTGCATACATTAGCAAGATCCACACACATACACCATACACATTATGGGTATGCTTGTCTACATTTACTCTGGAATATTTTTAAATATGCTTCTTTACCTTGTCAAAAAGCAAATGATGATCTCCATCATCTTAGCACTTATGATGTACATCACATTGAGACTTTGGGGAAAGAGTCATATCTATAAGCAGATAGAGCATTCAAGGGAAGTTATCTAGTGACTTTTACCCACTTTTCATAAGTAGATATTGAAATATTTCCTGCTTTATTAATTGCTATATATTGTTTTAGTTCTTTAAAGTTTCAATGATTAGGATAAATTTTTATTTTTTCTAGATATAGTTGCTCCATTAGATTATGTGTTTTCCACATAATAAATTTTAATTTATATATTCATTATCCCTTATTTTCCATGACAGTATTTGGCAGTCTTGTGGGTTCCAAGTGTGTCTCCTAGCTGGCCTAGATACTCAGGAGATGTGGCCCTATTCCACTGACTCATGCCGTATGTATTTTGTGGAATGTGCTTACAACTTAGTCTGAAAGAGTATGAGGGGGAAATGTGTAAGATTTTTATCAGTTCACATACTATAATTTTCTAAGCCAGTCAAGATGTTCATATGGCCAGTGCAGATTCAGTATTCCAGAGCAGGTGCCCCTGGACCTTGGTCCTCCAGAATCCATATCACAAGCACACAAAACTCCTCCACTGGAGAACATTGATGGCCAACCATGGGAAGCGACCTTGGAAGTGCCTATTGAGGTTCAGCAAGGTGTTGCCTTGCTGTATTGGGTTGGCTTACCCAGGTTAATGATTTAAAGTCAGGCAGGCTGGGGCTCTAGCCCCCTTTATAGCTGTAACCCAACTTCTACACATGTTTCTCTGAGGACCTGGGAGGCCACCATAGAGGACGATGTCCCCTCATGCACTGTTGTCTGACCCTGTGGCCACTGACTGCACTGACGTGTCTGGTTTGATGGGAAACTGAAGAGGTGCTTCTCACCTGTCTCTGGTCAGGTGCACTCTCAGAGGAGATCCAGGTGGTTTGGCTTGTTTCTATCCCCAAAGAAGCCTGTACGCTTACAGTGAATGGATTTGAAGAAGACGCCAAAGGCCTGGGTGGCACGCTGTGATAGCTCATTCTTACTACAGATCAGAATGATTTTCTATACAAAGGGATAACAGATGGATAAAGGTGTTTTCTAATTAATACTAAATATACAATAATACTAATTAATAAAATATACATGATGAAATAAGACTATTGATAATATTCAAATTTTTGATAACAGGAATGTGGAATGGTTGTGATCAGTCTTTTTGACCAAGATAGAAAAGTTGCCTGGAGAGAGGAATAGAGCATATCCAAATAAATTTTATGTGATTTCAAATTTTCTGGGAAGCTTTGAATAAGCAAAATAACTACTGGCAATGTTAATGATTTTTTTTTTTCCAATAGCACATGGCATCGTAAGAATAGGACTGTGTTTACAGAGAGACTTAAGAAGGAACACTGAGTATATGTCCTTTCAGCCAAATTTTATAAAAATAACAAGCACAGGAAGAAATCCTGCAGGTCATTAGACAAAACAGAAGGCCAGCAAATACTGTCTCCATGAAGGAACACTGGTAAATTCTTAGATGACCAATCAGCTTGGGGAACACAAGAGTGAGAAGTCATAGTCCCCAATACAAGACAAACTTCCTACAAAAGTGACGGTGATTCCAGAGACACTCCAAATGGAGAGTAAAAATAAATACCATGAAATAGAAACAGGGCACTAAGAGAGAAACGATGCCAGTCTGGGAAATCAGTTGCAACGTGGGAAAAACTGTCCTCAATGTAAATAGAAGCAAACAACTCAAAACGTGCAAACTCTTAGAAAAACCAACACAATAAAAGAGAAGTCTTAATCTGAATAACAGGAAAACTGAAACCCTATGAGAACAGAATAAAACAAACAGAAAAAGACTTTAAAATAATTAGAACAGATATCCTAAGAGAGATTAAAGAGGCTCTCACATACAAAGAAGATGAGATCTAAACACAAAGCAAAAAACAAAAAACTAATGAGTTCTTAACAAATTGAATTGAACAAACAGAATAGAAGAGTAGGTGTGGATGAGGGTCAAATTCAGGGAGCGGCAACATCAGTGTTACTCAGAGCCAAGGACACTCAGAACATCTAGGAGACCTGCAGAGTATAAGCACAAGGTACAGTATATGTTCAGTAGAGTTCCAGGGGAAGCAAAGGAAAGGAATTTATCTTAAATTAGCAGTAGAAAGAAGGAGGAGGAGGAGGAGAAGAAATTCTTTAATTTGAATATTACAGTTTAAAACACTTGCCCTGGGCCCTGCCACACACATACACACAGACACAAGGTTAAGTATCATAAATTCTAAAAGTTTTATTTACTTCTGAAGGCATCCATCCCTTGATGAAATTTTAGAACTGCAAAGATCAGAAGAAAAGAGTAAATTCTTTTTAAAAAACACTAACTGAATTTCTTAAAAATGAACAAGACTTAATTTGGCTTGAGACTTCTCCTTGGTATGCTACACAACAATACTTACAGCTTTGAAGCTCAGGATAAAAATATTTTGAAGCACCCTAGGTGATCTCTGAAAATGGTTTACTAGTTACTTGACCTAGAAAACCCTACAAAATCATGCAAATCAAGAGGTTCAAATGATTGTGTTTACTTTAAGAACACAGGTAAAGTGCCCAGGCCATCAAGGGTAAGCACATCCAAAAGGCCACCAAGTGTCTGAAAGATGTCACTTTGCAGAAGCAGTGTGTGCCACTCCCTCACTGTGATGGTGGAGTTGGGAGGCATGCCCAGGCCAAGCAGTAGGTCTGGACTCAGTCAGTGGCCCAAAACACAGCACTGAATTTTTACTGCACATGTTTAAAAATACAGGGAGTAATTGCTGAACTTAAGGGTTTAGATGTAGAATCTCTGGTCACTGAGCATGTCCAGGTGAACAAAGCCCCCAAGATATGGTGTAGAGCTTACAGGGCTTAGGGTGGGTTAACCCACACATGACCTCTCCCTGCCACAACAAGAGGATCCCGATGGAGAGAGAACAGATTGTTCCTAAACCAAAAAAGGAAGTTGCACAAAAGAAAAAAAATACCCAAAGAAGCTGAAGAAACAAAAACTTATGGCCTGGGAGTAAATTCTACATAAAAAAATGCAAATAAAAATATAGATAGATAGATAGATGATAGATATAGATAGATATACATATATTTAAACACTAAGACCATTTACCAAATAAGATAAGGATTTAATGTTTGAAAACAAAAGAATAGTGTTTTAGACATTGTCCATATTGAATAACAAACTCAGTAAAATTGACCTTTAAATACAATAAGTGTTTGAGTCATAAAGAGACAATAACTGATTCAAACAGATAATGTTGAAGATACTTCTAACACAAATGCTTTGTGTGGAAGAATAAGGACATGTCCTAAGTTTAGATATTCATAGAATGACATCATTTAAAGTGGGTTTACTTAACTTAATTTCACATGTTAAAATTTTAAAAGAACAGCCAACCTAAATAAAATAAGGCAACAAAAATGAGTCTAAAGATACTGAAGAGTAATGACAACCACTACATGGAATTGATAAAACTCAAGTATTTCACGAAAGAGTTTAATATTAGAGAGGCTTCACAAATACATTCTTTTTGTGTCTTCATTATATGCTACTGTATAAGATATCACCCCAAACTCAGAGGCTTAAGACGGCAGATGGTTATTAGCTCCCATGGCTGCAGTCAAGAGGTTGCCCTGGGCTGTGGTTTCATCTTAGGCTTGACTGGGGCAGGATCCAAACTCACTTGGTGGTCGTCAGCAGGATTGGTTGTAGGACTGCAGGTCTCCTTGCTCACTGTTTTTTTGTTACCTGGGGTAGCTCATGGCAGCTTGTTTCATTAGAGGGAGCAAGTGCAAAGAGCCAGGGGAAGTGGGAAAGCATGACTCTTGATAACCTATTCTTGGAAGCGGCAATCCATCACCTTTGCCACATTCTGCTCCTGAAAAGTAAGTCACTAGATGAAGCCCATCTTCAAGGACTTGGATGCCAGGAGTAAAGATCATTTGTAAACTTGTCAGGGCCTATCCACCGCAAGTGACAAGCAAATGCAGTGCAAATCAGGAAACAATCTGGCACGGAAATGGTAATCAGGAGGCTCTCAGAGAAAACAGAGTTCATGCAAACGGTGATTAATAAGAACAAATGAGTTGTTATTATGAGGCCTGCTATATGTATAAACACAAAATCTAGCAAAGAGTTACAAGTAAATAAAATACATACCTCTAACAATAAAACTTTGCAATGAAGCAAAAGTTCATCAAAATACAAGGGAAACTATTTGAACATTCTTTGCCCAGATAAAATATCCCCCCAAACAAGTAAGGATACACTTTTGCTTTGAATAACAAGTCTGGCCTGAATACAATTTTGCGGTTAGAGTACAACCAGAAGAATGTGTATATCCTTTTCAAACATGAAACTATTACAAAAATTGTATCAATTAGGGACATCCTTAAGAAAATGTCAGTAAATGCTAGTTCCCAGTAGCATCATGTAAGCCAAAATCTTCAAGAATAAAAGAAAAAAAAAAAAACAGATGAGCATTTTAAGGAAATCTCAAAACTTGGAAGTTTAAAAACAATGTATTAAATAACTCACAGCTTAAAAAAGAAAACCTTTTTACTGAGAGACACAGAAGAGAGAGAGAGAGAGAGAGAGAGAGAGAGAGAGAGGCACAGACACCGGCAGAGGGAGAAGCAGGCTCCATTCCATGCAGGGAGCCCGACGTGGGACTCAATCCCGGGTCTCCAGGATCAGGCCCTGAGCTGAAGGTAGCGCTAAACCACTGAGCCACCCGGGCTGCACAAAGAAAAGAAAACTTTAAAAAATATATCTTTGTTCCATGCAGGAACGCTAGGAAAAAAGATCCTCCCATACATTCTTTGTAGGGTTGTGAGTTATTTGACTTTTGATAAGCAATCTGGAATCTCCTCTAAAAATGAAAATTACATATTTTTTGGTCTAGCCCAACTCCTGGGAATCTATTGCCAATAATTAAAATCACCAATATCTAAGACAATATCTAGATGTATATATCTGTATTGTTTGATGCGACAGGACATTTGAAATGAAGCCGATGTCCGTGTATGGAATTGAGATCCAGGTCACAGTTCTGCCTAAACAGGAGTGAGAGAGTCACCACGCAAGAACACATAGGGCTTCAAGATAGACAAGAGAGTGGGTCACAGGGCCTTGTGGAATGAGCAAAAACAATGCTGAGCAGTGCCCAAAAACAATGCCTCCTCTACGACAAAAAAGGAAAGCCTGGAGAATGCTCCGTCCCCATCTGTGCTGCTTAAATCCACCGACTCATCCTGGACTGTCAGCATGGAGGGCAAGCAGAGAGGGGCTGGGGATCTGCACCTGGAGAAGCTACATAAACTGTCAGCATGGGCTTCATCTCTTATCCATAGTGAGAAGTGTTTGTAAAATGATCTGGGGGAGAACAAAAGCTAAAGTCACATATATGCGTATATGCATGTGCATGGACATATGCATTTATATGTGCGTGTGAAGAGTGTGTATATATGTAAGCACATATTTGTCACAGCCCAAACGCCTTCCTACGCACACCTAGGACTGCATTCTCCTCCCCAGAAGTTTACTTTTGTATATGGTTAAATTACTTACAAGATTCTGTTCGTTTCCTTTCTTTCCAGTAGAAATAGAAGGTTTGCATCTAAAAGAGATTCTGCTACAAGAATAGATCAAGAATGACAGCGACAAAAAATCATCAAGGGTTAAGTAACAGGACCAAATTACACAAAGGACAGAGCCTCAGACCCATTTGGTTACTCATTCTTTTTTTATTTCATTTTGTTTTTTAAAGATTTATTTATGTATTTAACCATAAAAGGGTGTACATGCACACACACAAACAGCGGAAGCAGCAGGCAGAGAGAGAGGGAGAAGCACACTCCCTGCAGAGCAGGGAACCCAATGTGGGGCTCAATCCCAGGACCCTGAGATCATGACCTGAGCCGAAGGCAGATGCTCAACCACTGAGCCATCCGGGCATCCCTGGTCACTCATTCTTGATCAATCAATGCCACAGGTCCCGCCAGGAGGGTCTGGGCAGAGACACAGTCTCATGTGTGTGCCCAGGTCCAGAGGGCTGTCCTGTGTCCACAAGTCCTCCCAAAACTCCGCAGAGGCCCTGGAGGTGAGCCCTGCCCTGTCCCTGTGCCCTGCGAACCTTGCACCATCCTTGGTGCTCTGGTGCTTCAGATGCCCATCTGGCATGAGTGCAATGCATCGCAAATGCCCTGCTTTATTTCTAGACATCATCATAACCACTCCTTGGCCCTTCAGCCAAAGCCTAAACAACTGAAATCCTACCTGGACATTGAAGAGACATCTCTACTTGAGGTCGGAAATCTTGAACAGAATCACAGGAGTGTCGAGTTCAGGTCCGGAAAGTGTTTGTATAGGAACTTTGATTCAGAGCTGTTTATCTTAAAAACTTCTCTTCCTAATACAATATTATTTTGAAACAGGACAGAAATTATGTATAAAATACATTAGCATTTCCATTGTGTGTCCCCTCCCCGAAAGTCTACTTTTGTATATGGTTAAATTAATTATAGGATTCTGTTCACTTCCTGTTTCAGTTTCCAGCCTCAGAAATCATTAACTGCTCATTTGAAATACAATTTAAGAAAGAAATCATCCATTATGCTGGAATATATGTGTGTCTATTCTGAAATGTTCTAACAGGAGAATGCATTATAATACAACAAATTAATCTTTAAATGCAAGTATCTTGATGTTCTGAGGTGGGTAAATAAGAATTTGCTCTTATTTTTTTTTATATATAAGACAGTTAAAGGAGAGGAAGCTGTGTCAGCAATGTAGATTGGACAGCGAGAGGGGTTGAAATGCAATTGAGCTGAGGGGCTCAGGCGGGAACGAACAAGTCAAAGGGCCTTGTGGGTCTGCAGCAAGGAATTAGCAGACAAGGCAGGTGTTCTGGACTGGAAGGGAGCAGGATGGAACTTCTCTTCTGCCCCCCTAGGTGGTAAGAGTATCACTGCCACCCTGAATAATGCACAGGAAAGCCACATTCTCTTGGAGTAGCAATTGTCAAAAGCCCCCCCCAGCCCCTGAACAGACACCATGTCTGCCCAAAGAAGTGCAGGATTTTAAACGGGGCCGGTTACATTGCACAAAAGACAAACCTCTTACAAAATTATGAGAAAGATGTCGGGTGGCCTGAAAGCACTTCACATCTCTGCATCTTTTCTCCACAAAACCCCCTGAGACCCAGAATCCTCTGGACCCTGCACCACCCTGAGGCAGCATCCCTCCTCCCAGGGTGGGCAGCTCCCTATGAGATGTGAGGTGTCCTGAGAGCCTGCAAGGCAAGGCTGAGACCTGTGTGCCAAGGGAGCGCAGGTGTGTGAGACTCTTTAGGGCTGTGTCTTCCATGCTACACCTTGTGAGATGGGCCTTCTCCAACACGATTCGCGGTCTGGTCCTTCTGGGGGCTGCGGTGAGTGCCATCCATCAGCACCTGCAAGGTCACGGTCAGCCACCTCGCCCTCCTGTCTTTTAGCACCTGCATCTTTCCCAGGTGTGCAGTGTGTGCATGCTCCTGCAGCTCTCGCTGTACTGCTCTACAAACACATATTTTTCCTTTATCAAAAGTATCCTGGTGTTATTGGGAGAATTGTGTCCCACCCACAAAATATAGGTCAGAGTCCTATCTGTGCATGTGGCCTCATCTGGAAAGAGGGCTTCTGCAGGTACAGTCGGGATGGCATCCGCAGGGTGGGCGGGACCCTCTAGGGGTCCTCATATGACGTCAGAGCCCCGGGCACAGGAGGCCCTATGACTGGGCAGTGGGGCTGAGCCGCACAGCCTCAACCAGACGCAGGGACTGTCCCCACCAGCAGAGCTGAGAGGTGAGAAGCTCGGCCAGAGTCCCCCAGGGGGTTGCATACACCCTGAGCCTGGACGCTGGACGTCAAACCCGTGAGGCCATTGTTTGGGTTGCTGTGAGCCACCTGTTCCTGGTTCTTTGTCGCGGCAGCCCTGGGTAACGGGGGTACCTGAGCAGAGAATCACACACCTGATTGGGAAATACCCAAAGAACTTTCTACTTCACTCCAATCATGTCAAAGACCTTCTAACAAAAACCGAAGAATTTTATGTCTTCCATGGAAACTCTCACCTTGGTATATCCTGCAGTATGACCCCGTCTCTCGTCTTCTCATCTTCATCGGGGAATGAAGTCATCTGCAGAAAAGTTTGGTTTGCACCAAAGTGACTCAACCTCATGCTTTGCTCAGCCCTTCCACACACACAACAGGAGGAAGAGCCCGCAGATCAGACACGTCGCTGCAGCTGACACATGCCGTGGAATCATATCTGTCGTGCCGAATAAGAAATGAGGAACCCCAAGGTATCTGAGGAGAGCGCCCACCTGTGCCTCTGACCCCCATACCCGGCCAGGGCCCCATTCCTGCTCCCCCTGGTCCAGCTGGGTCCCCCAGCTGCAGTGGACGTTTGCAAACACCCGCTCTGCCTCCAGGCACCTCTGGCCCAGGGAGGAAGGTGTGAGCGTAGCCCTCCTGTGGCGGACCTCCAGGTGAATGCCCATCACAAGGCGCTCGGGCTGTGCAGGCTTTTACTATCTGCATATTTATTTCACCTCTTAAATGAAATCCAATTTGAGGCTATTAATATTAATGCACGGAGATAATTCTGATGATGAATTAATAAAACACTTGGCCTCTCAATGTGCTGTTTGCTCTTACATTTAATGATGCTCTTAACTGGAAAGAGGAAGAGCCAGAGCAGGCTCCACCTGGAGCCTGGAAATTAGAAACCACTTCATTGTTTTGAGCTCGCTGCTTTAATGACAATCAATAGAATCGATCCGAGAGAAGAAAAGTATTTACTCAATCTCTTCCACGTGCTACGCTGGCTGTTTAGATCTCTCAAGCATCATCTGAATACAATATTGCATCAAGGTCCTACATCTGCTAATGAATTACATGCTAAATGAATTTTTCACCCACCCCTGCCCCCACACGGTTTTGGTATCACAAAAT